>NC_057803.1:247752582-248052582 GCF_018294505.1 Triticum aestivum
ATTTTCGAGGTGCTCAAAATCCTCAAGGAGTCTAGCATGAGCAACTTCAAGCTTAGCATTTTTAGTTTCAAAAACATTGGCCACCTTAAGAGCTCTATCAGTAGATTCCTTCACTTTAGACAATTCTAGAGCAAAAGTCTCCTCAAGAGATTCCTTGGTGGTTTGTTCAAGTTCAAGGGCTTGAGAGAGGTCCGCAATCTCATTTGCGTAATCACGCCCATGAGCTTCCATTTTCTCAATGGTGACCTCATGCTCCTCGAGATGAGATTCCAACTCCTCAATATATTTCTTGCCCTCAATGGCAATGGACATAATTTCCATGAAGTTGGAACGAGCAATTTTATTTTTATGAAGAGCTTTAAAAATCATCTCCCCCTTAGTTTTTAAGGAGGCAACATTATTATTCTCTTCATCATTATCCTCATCATCATTAGCATCAACATCATCATCAAGAGACATATTGGGGTTCAAAGTAGGAGATACCTTTGACGCCTTAGCCATAAGGCAAAAAGCAATAGATGATGATGTAGGGTCCCTTGAGGCACCATTAGACACCACATCTTGTTCCATGGAGTGTTCGGTTTCCTCTACATTGTTAGCATAACAATTCGAGGAAATAGATGCATTTTTATCATGGCAACAAGACATAGCAAGCATATCATCATGAGATTTAGTCAAGCAATTTCTACATGATATGCAAGGACTATGAACACAAGCATGTGAAACATTTGGAGTGCTCGAAGTGTTAAAGCCCAAAGAGGGAGCATTGCAATAATATAGTGATGAAGGATCATCCACAATAAGCATACTATCATCATTGCAATGACCAACACTACTCACCATATCATTACCTTGTGGCAAACCACATGTAGGTGAAGTAGAAGAAGTTGAGAACACTATATGACCGGAGGTGGAGGGAGAACAACCATCCCCACAAATCTTGGACACACCATATTTATCTTGAAGCTTTGTCCATAACTCATGAGCATCCCGGAACGACATGTGTTGAAATATAACTACATTGCTCAAAGCATCGGAAAGCACATTAGAGGCTTGAGCATTGAGATAAGAGTTTTTCTCTTCCTCTAAAGATAATCTTTGGGGATCCTTTGGAGGAGAAAAACCCATATCTACAATTCGCTCTAAATTTGGGTCCATGACCCTAAAGAGATTAAGCATGCGAATTACCCAAACATCAAAATTTGTGCCATCGAAACTAAGAGTGTCAGAGAATCCTAATCCTCTAGTCGACATCTTTACTCTCTAGGCGGTTAAGCCCAACAAAGAGAGACGAGGCTCTGATACCAATTGAAAGATCGAGGATGTCGCCTAGAGGGGGGGTGAATAGGCGTTTTAAAATAATTACGGTTTAGGCTTGAACAAATGCGGAAAAAACCTAGCGGTTAATTTGTCAAGAATAAAACCTAAAACAACTAGGCTCACCTATGTGCACCAACAACTTATGCTAAGCAAGATAAGCAACTATGTGATAGCAAGATATATGACAAAGAACAATATGGCTATCACAAAGTAAGGTGCATAAGTAAAGGGCTCGGGTAAGAGATAACCAAGGCACGCGGAGACGACGATGTATCCCGAAGTTCACACCCTTGCGGATGCTAATCTCTGTTTGGAGCGGTGTGGAGGCACAATGCTCCCCAAGAAGCCACTAGGGCCACCGTAATCTCCTCACGCCCTCGCACAATGCAAGATGCCGTGATTCCACTAAGGGACCCTTGAGGGCGGTCACCGAACCCGTACAAATGGCAACCCTTGGGGGCGGTCACCGAACCCGTACACTTTGGAAACCCTTGGGGGCGGTCACCGGAACCCGTCAAGATGCTCGGGGCGATTTCCACAACCTAATTGGAGACCCCGACGCTTGCCCGGAGCTTTACACCACAATGATTGAGCTCCGAACACCACCAACCATCTAGGGCGCCCAAGCACCCAAGAGGAACAAGCTCAAGGGCACCAAGCACCCAAGAGTAATAAGCTTCTCAAACTTCACTTCCACGTATCACCGTGGAGAACTCAAACCGATGCACCAAATGCAATGGCAAGGGCACACGGAGTGCCTAAGTCCTTCTCTCTCAAATCCCACCGAAGCAACTAATGCTAGGGAGGAAAATGAGAGGAAGAACAAGAAGGAGAACACCAAGAACTCCAAGATCAAGATCCAAGGGGTTCCCCTCACATAGAGGAGAAAGTGATTGGTGGAAATGTGGATCTAGATCTCCTCTCTCTTTTCCCTCAAAAACTAGCAAGAAACCATGGAGGGATTGAGAGTTAGCAAGCTCGAAGAAGGTCAACAATGGGGGAAGAACACAAGCTCAAAGGATTGGACTCAATGGGGAAGAAGACCCCCTTTTATAGGAGGGGAGAAAATCCAACCGTTATCCCCTCACTCAGCCCGCACAACGCGGTACTACCGCACCAGGGGCGCGGTACTACCGCGAGGCTGCGCGGTACTACCGTGGAGGACCACGGTACTACTGCGACAGCAGCATAGGCCGGAACTTGCCTGACTAGGGGGCAGTACTACCGCTTGCGCGGTACTACCGCGCCCCCTTGCGGTACTACCGCAAGGTAGGAAAGTCTCAGCCTGGGAAGGGCGCGGATGAAATAAATTACATCCGTGCCTACTTCCGCTGAGGGAGGACCTGCGCAAAAACTCCGGCACGGTACTACCGCACACGAAGAGCGGTACTACCGCGTAGGGCGCGGATGTAAAAAATTACATCCGCCCCTACGTCCGCTCATGCTGCTGAGCCTGGCCAGAGCCCACGGTACTACCGCGCCCATGGCGCGGATGTAAAAAATTACATCCGCCCCTACTACCGCTCGAGCAGCTGCGCCTGGCCTGAGGTCACGGTAGTACCGCTCCAACAGAGCGGTACTACCGCAAGGACCTGCGGTACTACCGCTCCAAAGAGCAGTACTACCGCATGCCCTAGATCAGCAACACTAGCAGTCCTTCATTTTGCAGAGAAGACAACGGGGGTAACAATAAAATCAGAACTGCCATAACTTCCGCAAATGAGCTCCGAATTGAGAAAACTCAAGCTTGTTGGATACAAGACAACGAGTAGCATCAAAACAGAGACTGGTTAGAAAGAAGAGGCAGAGGAGGTATGCCTAACAAGAGAGGAGAGAAACCTCCAACAGAGAAGAACCGGCATACCCTCCAACATCGAAAACATCATAGAAGACGCATGTGAACTCCGTTTTCGATGAACTCGAGCTTGTCATAAAAATGACCAAAAGCTCCAAAACTCACAAGGAGAAGAACCAAACAAGAACCAATAAGGATGATGCAAGGATGCAATGGTTTGAGCTCTCTACGAACGATACGATCAAGCAACTCATCGAGAGCCCCCCTTGATAGTACGGCAATCGATCCTATAACCCGGTCTCCCACAACTACCATGAGACCGGTAAAATAGAAAACCTATCAAGGGCAAACCTTTGCCTTGCACAAAGTCCACTTGAGCTAGATGATGATGATCTGCTCCTCCTCAAGATGGACCACCTTTCTTGATTGCGTTGGCTCGATGAAGACTAGTTGATTGCTCCCCCATACTCCACTATGGGTGAGCCACTCTTCCGCTCATCTTCACAACTCCATTGTCACCACAATGGACGGCAAGCTTCAAGCACTTGATCTCTTCATGATACATCACTTGAACTTGCACACCGCAACCTAACCCCATAAAGAACTCTCACGAAGACCATGGGTTAGCACACAAAGTGTAATGGACAATGCTTACCATACCATGGGACTTGATCCCTCGGTACATCTTGTGCGCTTTGTGTGTTGACTCTTTTCAACTCTCTTCATTTGGATGATGTCTTGAAGGTGGACATGAATGATCACACAATCTTATTCTTCAAGACATGCTTGCAATAAGCTCAACACTCACATGACCGATCTTTGGATAATTCCTTAAAAGGACGATGGTCATCACAAACTCTCCTTGAAACCAACACATGGACTCCAAGAAAAGCCTATGGACAAACCCTTCAAATACAACTCAAGGAAACCATTAGTCCATAGAGATTGTCATCAATTACCAAAACCAAACATGGGGGCACCGCATGTTCTTTCAGGGACTAAACTGCTTTTTAGTACTACTTGTCACCCCCAAACTGATGGACAAACTGAAGTAGTCAATAGAACGTTGTCTACTATGCTTAGGGTTGTTTTGAAGAATAATAAGAAAATGTGGGAGGAATGCTTGCCTCATATTGAATTTGCTTATAATCGTTCATTGCATTCTACTACTAAGATGTGCCCTTTTGAAGTTGTGTATGGTTTCCTACTTCGTGCACCTATTGATTTGTTGCCTCTTCCATCTTCGGAGAAGGTTAATTTTGATGCTAAACAACATGCTGAATTGATTTTAAAAATGCATGAGTTAACTAAGGAAAACATTGAGCGTATGAATGCTAAATATAAACTTGCTGGAGATAAGGGTAGAAAACATGTTGTGTTTGCACCTGGAGATCTTGTTTGGTTACATTTGCGTAAGGATAGATTTCCGGATTTGCACAAATAAAAGTTAATGCCACGTGCTGATGGTCCCTTTAAGGTGTTAGAGAAAATAAATGATAATGCATATAAACTTGAGCTGCCTGCAGATTTTGGGGTTAGTCCCACTTTTAACATTGCAGATTTGAAGCCTTATTTGGGTGAGGAAGATGAACTTCCGTCGAGGACGACTTTATTTCAAGAAGGGGAGGATGATGAGGACATCAATACAATTGTTACACCCACAACCCCTGCTGCTATAAATACTGGACCAATTACTAGAGCTCGCGCACGCCAACTAAATTACCAGGTACTTTCGTTTCTTGGTAATGATTCTAATGTTCATGAGAATATGATGCTGCCTAAATTGGATACATTTGTTTTGCTTACAAATGAAGGGCCTAGCTTGGAGAAGGATGAACATTGGATTAAGAACAAGCATGGAGATGATGGCATGCGCAAGGCGAACAAGAACGGAGTTACAAGTGATGATTTCAGGACTTTGAAGCCACCATAATGGGTGCATGAAGCCTTGGACGAAATATACAAGATGCCACTTCATAAATTTCGTCCCGAGGCTATTATAGGTGCTGCGTCACCTTATTATTGGGCCAGACCCATGTAATTTCGAAATACATAAGTATAGGCTATTTTTAGAGTCCGTATGTGTGGGGAAACAAGAGATAGGGTTGATTTCGGACCCCTCCACCAAGGGTCACGAAATTCCCCCCTCTTCCTCCATATATACAGCCCTTAGGGCATCGTTTAGACTTTGGGTTTTGTTTAGATTAAAAGTTCGCCATAGCTGCAACTTCGTGTACTTCGTTTGTGTTCAACGACCAGACAAATGCATCACAGAACCCCACCTTGATCAATAAAGCTTTCATCTTATATTCGCAATATCCAGATTGCAATCTCAGTTTCTTGCTTGTTCTTCGTTTGCTCGCAGGAAACAGACCCTCGTGGTCAGGTTGATCGTGCTCTGGCGTGGTCAATAACCTCTCGGAGTTGATTTAGCGATTGCTAAGGCGCGACGTCCTCGCACGTTCGTAGTCGGATCGTCAAAGTCGACTGCCACCAAAGCGATATCCATCATCTCATCGAAAGACGGGACACCTTTGCCTCTATCACCCAGTCTAATGGTCAAGCAGAGAGGGCAAATCAAGAAATTTTGAGAGGTATTAAACCCCGGCTTATGGTTCCTTTAAGGCGGACACCGGGTTGTTGGGTGGAGGAGTTACCTTCTGTGTTATGGAGCATCAACACCACACCTAACTGATCTACGGGTTACACGCCTTTCTTCATGGTTTATGGAGCAGAGGCGGTTCTTCCTAGTGACATTCATCACGACTCGTCCCGTGTGGCGGTTTATGTTGAAGCTGAAAATGAGAAGGCACGTCAGGACTCACTGGACCTGCTTGATGAGGAGCGTGATCTTGCAGCAGCACGTTCGGTGATTTATCAATAAGATCTCCGACGTTATCACAACTGCCGGGTTAAGACCAGAACTTTTCAAGAGGGCGATCTGGTGCTCCAGCTCATCCAGGATCAGACTGATACGCACAAGTTATCCCCACCATGGGAAGGACATTTTGTGGTCAGCAAAAATCTGCACAACGGGTCATACTACCTCATTGATGTCCGAGAGCACAAAGACTCACGTAAATCGGAGGAGGAGACCAAGCGGCCGTGGAATATAGCTCTTCTTCGGCCTTACTATACTTGAGCCACAGGCTCTTCTTATGTACATACTTATGACAATGTATATATTATATAATAAACCGGAGCCTCGAATAAAGCGGGATCTCTGTTCTTTTTACATCATGTGTGAGCCTACAGGAGCTTCTACTGACAAAGCGGCGTTTTATTAACCCGACCTATACGGCCACACAGATATAAAGAAAATCACTAGGGGGCTTGGTCGTATCCTAACAATAGCTACACCTCTTGATTGGTTTAAAACCAAAAAGGGATATCACTAGGGGGCTTGGTTGTCTTCACACCATAGCTACACCTCTTGATAGGCTTCAAGCCAAAAGGGAATTATGTGGAACCAAAGAGAGTCTGTTGCATTAAGCACGGCTCAAACATAGGTAACCACTAAGCACAGCTCAAATATTACCTGGGGGATCCTTGCTTCTCAAAGAACAATGAGCTTGCACCCTTGTAATAGGCTATCAAGCTAGGCTTGGAAGCCAGGTGTATTCACCTAAAACCCCGGGTTATCCCGCCTCTTTAAGTAAGCCACTCCGTCCAGGTAAACCCGGTATGACCCATCGAACGTTTGACAAGTCAATCCCATGGACCCTGAACTTGTCAAAGTTAAAACGGTGATTGGTTAAAGATTGAGGTCCATCTTAAAAGGCTTTGCAAAATGGTTTAACTCAGCGGCCTAGCAGCCCATGAAAAGCCTTGCATATTTCTTGTCTTTGCTGTTTTTTATGATAAGGGATTTATGAATATTTTTTGATAAACCGGTGTTCATTACAACCCGACATGACTTTCAACGCTTAGTTGTCAGTATATGATCAGTTTTACATCGGTATTATATTCTTCCGGTCTGGTTTTGACTAGATGTCATCAGCATTATGCGGCTATTATAGCCCAATATGGTTTCTATATGAACCAGCAAGAGGGCAAGGAGTTGTCAACACTCCGGATTGTTGTTTTTTCACATTTACCATACAAGCAGTTGGTCAGCCAACGAGGTATGTCACAGATATTATTTATTTTATCTGGTTAATATAAATCTTGGTTATCCATCCAAGTTATGTATATATTTTTTGGGCATCATGACCAGTCCAGTGGTAAACCACTAGGACGCTTTCAAGTTCTTATATGCAGGAACACAAAGTATAATGGACTATGCATAAATAGATCCCAAAAGTGGAACAAGTTTTCAAAATATCAAGCAACACAAGCATGCTCGATGGCATGGCCGATAAAGGTGTTTCTGCTATCCTATTACAAGGAGCTTCAAAACGGCCCAAATTGAATAATTGTTTCCAAGCAGTGGCAGACTGTAGCTGATAAACCGGTCGCCGGTTTAGGATGCTTCATCAGGACGGCTTGACGATTGCGGGTCATCTTGCGCAGTCACATCCTCTTCATCCCTCCCCAGACGCTGGAAATCAACCGTTGACCAATCGATTCCGGTTAAAGCTTGAAACACGACCTCTTCATGGATAAGGCTGGAGGGGTCAATCTCAGGAGCGTAAGTATGCTTATGGATTGGAGGCACAAGCTCTTCAACATCAAGGATCACAGCGGGCTGTCTCTTTCCCTCAGCATCGTAAACCGGTTGGAAGTGAGATAAATCGGTGCCCTCCGCCAGTTTGCTTGCTATTGGTCGCATCTCCTTTGTCAGCCTTCGCAGATCGTCATTATTGAAGTCTGAGCCGTCCTCTTTCACGCCAGGATATCCTTTGATGATATTTGCCGGTTCAAGATCCGGAATCCATGCCTTGGCCCGGATTAGCGTGGTCAGCGCTCCTGATCTTGCGGCTGATCTCTTCAGTTCGGTGATCCGGGAAGGTAGCATGGCCAGCTTCTCAAGTGTTTCCTTTATCAACAATGGCATCGGCTTGTTATATGCTGCAGTGCAAATAGCACACTCGGATCCAGAGAATAGCTGTTCTATCAAGGTGTACGCCGCTTTAAGCTTAATCCGCATGTCAGAGCCCAGATGAGCAATGCGGGTCCCTGTCATGGTTCAGCATTAGTAAACCGGCTGTTGATAAAATCTTATGATTAGACAAACTGCACGAGAGAGCACTTACCAAATACAGCGGATGTCTTGGCGTCAATCTGCCACTTTAAGCTAGACAGTTCTTCCACTACCGGTTTTAGGGCTGCCTCTGCGTCCTTGGCCTTTTTTTATCAAACCGGCTTTTTCTGTTTCCCAGTCAGCACGCTCCTTGTTGAAGGTCTCTTTCAACTTCTCCATAGCTGCCAAGGCATTGGTCAGCTCCTCTTTGGCTTTGGAAGCCTCTGCTTGTTGAGACTTTACGTTCTCTTGAAGATCAGCAGTTTGAGCATCCCTTTTACTCAGCTCGGCCTGCAAAGGCGAAGATATATCAACAATGAGATGTGTATTTACTAAGTACCAAGCGTATAACAAGTTATGCACTTTGTACTTGGGGGCTAATGCCTATTTGCTTTCTCATCAACATATTTTCACAAGTCTCAAGTACAATGCAAGCATTATCCTTAACCCTTGGGGGCTAATGTATATCTGTTCAAAACTGATGCATTGATTAAAGACCCGGTTTACCTTGCAAAGCTAAACCGGCCCTTGGGGGCTACACCGATGAACACTACATGAGTACAATGATAAAGTACCGGTTTGTTTCTAAACAATGATTTCACATATGGAGGATCAGCATGCAAGGATTAAGATATTAAAAAGACCCGGTTTACCTCGCGAAAGTTAAACCAGCCCTTGGGGGCTACTTGGGCTGATGTTTATAATTTGAAATCAAGAAAGGAAAGGTGATGAAAATACCTCATAGCATTCTTTCATCAGGTTCACCAAACCGGCTTCATAAACACGGTTTGAGTGCAGGTGGTTTAGAAAACTGGAGTGGAGTTCTTGAGTGCTGAGATGAGCGTAGCTTGACAAGTCAGTGCTCCATTTACCTTTTTCCATGGCAGCACACTCTTCCTTGGCACTATGTTGGGCCAAGATTATAGGATGGCCAGGAGATGTGTGACCAATACCAGTAATGGTAACCTCGCCTTCTTTATCTCCAGCAGCTTTGTCTGGAGTCGATGGAGTTTCAGTAGCTCTCACCGGACTAGCCCAGATTGGATCTGCCGGTTCAATATTAGGCACAACAGTATCATCTTCTGGTTGTTCATCGATATTGTGATCTTGAGGGGGTGGCTCATCAAAGGTGACTTCAGGATTGGGACCCTCCGGTTCACTAGTTTGGTCCGGTTCACCTGTTTGATCGGGTTCAAGAACCACCTGTTCTTCAGACGGATTGTTCACCCGAGCCTTTTTGCTGGTTCTGGCTTTGGCTCTACAAACAAAAAAGATGTGAAAATTAAGCATAGTATACGAGGTATGAAAACATTCAAAGAAGGGGTTTAAGTACTTACCCAGCTATAGTTTTGAGAGGAGGGAGTTGGGTTGCTGTTGACTCGCCAAATGATGAGGGAGGTGTCACCTGATAATTTGAATCGGACAGATTAAGAGGTTGTCGGAAATAACCTGCCTTGGGGTAAGAATTGTCAGAAGGAGGTGAGACCTCAGATTGGCGCTTTCGAACCGAGGTGTCAGGTAAACCGGTCGAAGTGATCTTTTGGCCGCTGTGCCGGGTTGTATGGCAAGCCTCATGCTGCTGCTTCATCAAAATAAATGTTGGATCCAAGTGAGCAAGAGGATGTGAAAAGCTTACTTTCCGGATCGCTTAATGGATTTTTTGTGCTGGCAGAGAGTCTGAACCGGAGGAAAGGACAATTACCTCTACACCGTCATCTTGGCTGCCTTCTGCGCACTCCTGATAAATATCATTTTTAATGAGATGCATAAATAGGGAACCCAGTGAATCAAGTTCTACCTGAACTTCCGGTTCATCCGTGTCGTCATCTAGTTCCATGCTGATACGTTCAGATGCCTTCCGCTTTGAGGTTTTCTTGACGGTTTTTGTTTTGGGGCGGGAGGGCTTTGCCGCTTTCTCTGCAGGTTTCTTCTTCCAGAAGGGATCATCACCTTGTTTATAAACAAACGGAAGGATATTCACAGGTTGAACAGTTTAAAAAGATGTCAAAGGTAAAAAGGAAGGACAATACTTACAGCAGGCGGTTTGTTTTTTGTGTAAAAAGGGTTTAAGCCGGTTTGGCGACAAACAGATTCCGATTCGTTCAAAATCTTCTTGACACCCTCAGTAACTTCTTCATCAGTTAACTGAATGTTGATGTGATGTTCGGAGTCTTCTACTTCACCAGTGTACTCACACATTAAACCAGAGCGATGACTTAATGGCAAGATGCTCCAGGATATCCAGCAACGCACAAAGTCGACGCCTGATAAACCGTTGGCCATAAAGGCTCGGAGCTTGGCGAGTTGAGGGGCATATGAGGCTCGTTCCGTAGCGCTTAGATGTTGCGGCAGTGGATGAGTGTTGGAGAGCCGGTGGGCACGGTAGCCCGGCAGAGGGTTCTCGTCTTCAGGGGAGGTATCTTTACAGTAGAACCAATTTGGTTCCAATCTTTGGGGTGGCTGTGCAGCTTGGCATGAGGAAATTCGACCTCTTTTCTTTTTTGAATTGAGACACCCCCAAGTTCAGTGTTGGGTCCGTCTACAAATTCACTGTGCTGGTTCAGATGGAAAAAAATCCCGGAACAACTCAGCAGTTGGTTCTTCTTGTAGGTACACTTCACAGAAGACTTGGAAGTTGCATATATTGGATACTGAGTTAGGTCCAATATCTTGAGGGTGGAGTTGGAAACTGGCAAGCACATCCCGGAAAAACTTTGACCCGGGCGGTTTGAAACCATGGCCTATGTGGTCAACAAATACCACTACCTCACCCTCCTTAGGGGTAGGAGGATTCTCCGATCCAGGAACTCGCCACCGGATCTCATTTTTTTGGCAAGGTACCGATCCTGACCATTCCGTTAAGCTGTTCTTCGGTAATCCGGGAAGGAGCCCAGTGACAAGCATAAAACTGTTTGGCCATTGCAAGCGAAAAGCTGAAAGGAAATACCGGTTTACAAATCATTCATGGTGATACATAAGATGCGGCAGAATAAAGACATACATGTATGTAAATTGCGTAAACCGGAGGCTGATACAATAATGAATGACAAGGAAATATCAGAACAAACGTATGCACATGCTGTTAAACTGGAGTATAACAACGGAGGTAAAAGGCTTGTCCAATTCACCAGGGGACTAATGGTATAGGATAGATTGCTTTTACAAAGGTAAACCGCCTATGTGGTAAAGAGGATACAAATCTAAGGAAGAAATGACTAAGTAAGGTAAAAACAGATTTCATGAGGTTGCGGGGAAATTTTGGATCTACCGTAACACAGGAAAATAAAAGGATTGAGACCTAAAAGGTTGATCCCGAAGCAGTTCACAAAGGACCAGATCAGTGTTTAATGCGCGTAAAGGTTTGTTTTGGTAACAGAAGGTAAGCCATTACGTGGAATACATCAAGTCTGAAGTTTTTATCCATGGACTAAGAAGAAACAGGGAAGAACAGCGCTGGAGCCTCGATGAACTTCGACGAACGAGGAAACCCTAGGTAGATCTACAACGGAGAAAGGAAGGGACTTACAGTGGCTGTTGAAGCAGCGGAGGTATGCTGCGGCTCTCTGGTGCAACCAGGTTGATGCAGCGGCCGGCGGAGAGATGGAGGCGAAGCTCGGTGACGGCAGCGGCACTCAAGTGCAGAGGCGTCGCAAGGAGGAAGAAGAAGTGAAGGAGACAAAGGGGAAAAAAGAGAAGGGCCCGTGGTCCTATTTATAAGGCGAAGCGATAAGCGACAAGTGCGTGAATCAAGGACCTCAAAATGGATAGCTAATAAGGATGTCGCCTCGATGGTTGGATATTCATTAATGAAGGGAATGGCTTGAACGAACAGATGACGCCATGGCGGTTTACTACGGGTCTAAAGGATGACATCACGGCGGTTTACTAGATCTATATGAAGGTGACAGGGCAAGAATTTTTCTAAGTATTGAAGATTGACATGAACAAATTCAAATCAATCTAGGGCCTAATGTTGGGGATATTATTACTGGAGGTAAACCGGCTAGGAGTGGCCGGGTTAGCTCCATGAAGATAGAAGCCCATGAAGATGTGAGGATGGAGGTGCTTTAGGAAGGCCCAAGGCCCAAAGGCGGGTTAAGGCCTATAGATGTAAACCGACTCTTTCATGTAACTTGTATTGTAAGTTAAAGAAATAGAGACCGAGCCGGACACGTTTATGATCCGGCCTCGGGACTGATAGCGGCGAGGGTCCCGATGTTTCGATGAGATGGTGGCTATCGTTTTCTGTGGGAGTCGACTTTGACGATCCGACTACGAACGTGCGAGAGTCGCGCCTTAGCAATCGCTAAACCAACTTCCGAGGGTTATTGACCACGCCGGAGCACAATCAACCTGACCACGAGGGTCTGTTTCCTGCGAGCAAACGAAGAACAAGCAAGAAACTGAGATTGCAATCTGCATATTGCGAATATAAGATGAAAGCTTTATTGATAAAGGTGGGGTTCTGTGACGTCTTGGTCTGGTCGTTGGACACAAACGAAGTACGCGAAGTTGCAGCTATGGCGAACTTTTATTCTAAACAAAACCCAAAGTCTAAACGACGCCCTAAGGGCTGTATATATGGAGGAAGAGGGGGGAATTTCGTGGCCCTTGAGGGTGGGGTCCGAAACCAACCCTAACTCTTGTTTCCCCACACATACGGACTCTAAAAATAGCCTATACTTAAGTATTTCGAAATTACATGGGCCTGGCCCATTAATAAGGTGATGCAGCACCTAGAATAGCCTATGGACGAATATTATGAAGTGGCATCTTGTATATTTCGTCCAAGGCTTCATGCACTCCTTATGGCGGCTTTAAAGTCCTGAAATCATCACTTGTAACTCCGTTCTTGATCCCCTTGCGCATGCCATCAACTCCATGTGTGTTCTTGCTCCAATGTTCATCCTTCTCCAAGCTAGGCCCTTCATTTGTAAGCAAAACAAATGTATCCAATTTAGGCAGCATCATAATCGCATGAACATTAGAATCATTACCAAGAAATGAAAGTACCTGGTAATTTAATTGGCGTGCGCGAGCTCTAGTAATTGGTCCAGTATATGTAACAGTAGGGGCTGTGGGTGTAACAATGGTATTGATGTCCTCATCATCCTCCCCTTCTTGAAATGAAGTCGTCCTCGACGGAAGCGCATCTTCCTCACCCAAATAAGGCTTCAAATCTGCAATGTTAAAAGTGGGACTAACCCCAAAATCTACAGGTAGCTCAAGTTTATATGCATTATCATTTATTTTCTCTAACACCTTAAAAGGACCATCAGCACGTGGCATTAGCTTTGATTTGCGCAGATTAGGAAATCTATCTTTACGCAAATGTAACCAAACAAGATCTCCAGGCGCAAACACAACATGTTTTCTACCCTTATCTCCAGCAAGTTTATATTTAGCATTCATACGCTCAATGTTTTCCTTAGTTAACTCATGCATTTTTAAAATCAATTCAGAACATTCTTTAGCATCAAAATTAATCTTCTCTGAAGATGGAAGAGGCAACAAATCAATAGGTGCACGAGGTAGGAAACCATACACAATTTCAAAAGGGCACATCTTAGTAGTAGAATGCAATGAACGATTATAAGCAAATTCAATATGAGGCAAGCATTCTTCCCACATTTTCTTGTTATTCTTCAAAACAGCCCTAAGCATAGTAGACAATGTTCTATTGACTACTTCAGTTTGTCCATCAGTTTGGGGGTGACAAGTAGTACTAAAAAGCAGCTTAGTCCCCAACTTAGCCCATAAACATCTCCAAAAGTGGCTAAGAAATTTAGTATCACGATCTGAAACAGTAGTATTTGGCACACCATGTAAGCGAATAATTTCACGAAAGAACAAATCAGCAACATTAACAGCATCATCGCTTTTATGACATGGTATAAAGTGTGCCATTTTCGAGAACCTATCCACGACAACAAATATGCTATCCCTCCCCTTCTTTGTTTGAGGTAAACCTAAAACAAAGTCCATAGATATATCCTCCCAAGGAACACTAGGTACAGGCAAAGGCATATATAAACCATGAGGATTGAGTCGTGACATAGCTCTTTGACATGTAGTGCAGCGAGCAACAAAACGCTCAACATCCCGTCTCATCTTTGGCCAAAAGAAATGTGTAGCAAGTATATCCTCCGTCTTCTTGACGCCAAAGTGTCCCATTAATCCTCCTCCATGCGCCTCCTGCAACAACAAAAGACGAACAGAGCTAGCTGGAATGCATAGCTTGTTAGCACGAAACACAAATCCATCGTTAAGAACGAACTTGTTCCAAGTTCTCCCTTCCTTACAATTCTGCAATACATCTTTAAATTCAGCATCATGAACATATTGATTTTTGATGGTCTCCAAACCAAATATTTTAAAGTCAAGTTGTGAAAGCATAGTATAATGACGAGACAAGGCATCAGCAATAACATTTTCTTTACCCTTCTTATGTTTAATGACATAAGGGAAAGTCTCAATGAATTCAACCCATTTAGCATGTCTACAGTTCAGTTTTGCTTGACTTTTAATGTGTTTCAAAGATTCATGATCAGAATGTATAACAAATTCCTTGGGCCATAAATAATGTTGCCATGTTTCTAAGGTCCGAACAAGAGCATATAATTCTTTATCATAAGTAGAATAGTTCAGACTAGGCCCACTCAATTTTTCAGAAAAGTATGCAACAGGTTTTCCATCTTGTAATAACACACCTCCTAATCCAATTCCACTAGCATCACATTCAAGCTCAATAGTCTTACTGAAATTAGGAAGTTGGAGTAAAGGAGCATGTGTCAACTTATCTTTCAATACCGTGAAGGCTTCTTCCTGTGCGATACCCCAAACAAAAGGCACATCCTTCTTTATAAGCTCGTTGAGAGGTGCAGCAATGGTGCTGAAATATCTCACAAAACGCCTATAGAAACCAGCGAGGCCAAGGAAAATCCTCACTTGTGTGACCGTTTTGGGCTGCGGCCAACTCTCAATAGCTTCAATCTTGGCTTTATCAACTTCAATTCCCTATGGAGTAATGATAGAGGCGAGGGTCCCGATCTTTCGATGAGATGATAACTATTGATTTGGTGGAGACGACTTTGACAATCCGACTACAAACGTGCACGACGTTGCGCCTTAGCAATCGCTAAACCAATCTCCTGAGGTTACTGACGATGCCGGAAGCACGGTCAGCCTGACCACGAGGGTCTATTCCTGCAAGCAATCGAAGAACAAGCAAGAATATGATAAAGCAATCTGAATATTGCAAATATATATGAGGTATTGATAATGGTGGGGATCCGGAAGCGGTCTTGGTCTGGTCGTTGGACACAAACGAAGTACACGAAGTTGCAATGGCTAACTTTTAACTAAACAAATCCCCCCAAGGAAAAGCTACTAGATGGATCAACTTATATAGGAGCAAGGGGTGGCGGCCAAGGAGGTGGGAGGACGTCCCAAGGCAGCCTAAAACTAAATCTAGGTCGTACAAGGCCAATGGGCCCAAGTGGAGGTGATGTAACACCTTTGGACTTGTAGTTTCACTCGGATTCTGCTGCAGCATCAGATTGTTTCGTCCACAACTCAACGCTCCGGACGAATTTGAAGGTGATTCCAGTTGGGTTGGAAAGTGCGGAAATCTAGTTTCCAACAAAAAAAGAATCACCCAATTCGGAGTCCGTATGAAAAACTTGTGTGCGTTTTGAGTCAGGTATGTCTGTGTAGTCCGAATCTGAATCCAGAACGTGAGAGACTTGGACTCTATCTTCTCTTGGGCCAAAAGTGACGTGAGAGAACTTTTTGAACAGCAAATAAACATCTCTTTCTTCCTTATCTTCATATGTGGTGACAGGCAACCAGCGGTGTCAAATAACTATGAAGATTGTGTAAAGCGATTGCCAGGGGAACGTACGTATACACGGTGTAGAAATATGTGGAGCTGGGTTGGCTATATATGGTAGCAAAAGATTAGCAATAATCAATTCAGAGATGCGATGTTGAATAAACGCTCAACGACGGTACTGTGCTGGTCCTAGGCTAGACCGAACTAGAGACGCGAGCCTAGAACACTAATGAGGTCACGTTGTAGCACAACTAGCATCAATGAAGGATACTAAGTAGCTCTGGACAGCAAGATATAAGTGAAGTTCACAACGGCAGTAAAGATAATGAGGTGAAACAACAGCCAAGCAGGATATATCAACAACTTTGTCTCCAACTTTCCTCTGAAAAAGTTTGTGCCGATTTTTTTGTTTTTTTTCTTCTCTCTTTTTTTTCCTCACACTTTTTTTCTTCCTCTCCTTTTTTTTCTCTGACTTTTTTTTCCTTTTTTCTCTCTCTTTTTTTTCTCTCTTTTTTTCTCCCTCTTTCCAAAACAAACTAGATAAGATGCAGATTGGATCAAGTGAAGATGTGAACGAACTCAACTATTATTATGACAATGAATGGTGGGTAGCACGTGGTGGAAATTGATGGATGGGTGGTGGACAACGGAAGAGATAATGATGCAGCGGTGGCGTGACTAATGTGAACAGAACTCGAAACTCTAAACGAACTAGACACTAAGACCAGCAACTCGACACGGCGATGCAACCGATAATTCAATAATGCAAACAATGAAAAGAAAATTGCAAAGGCTCAGTCTGGCTAGGACAAAGGATGAATAGATCTAACTTTTGTTTTGTGGCTTTTTCTTGGACAATAGGTAAGAAAATAAATCTAATCTAGGAAAAACTGGAAATTCTCACCGAGCAACCTGAAAACTGATACCACTTGATAGAGGCGAGGGTCCCGATCTTTCGATGAGATGATAACTATTGATTTGGTGGAGACGACTTTGACAATCCGACTACAAACGTGCACGACGTTGCGCCTTAGCAATCGCTAAACCAATCTCCTGAGGTTACTGACGATGCCGGAAGCACGGTCAGCCTGACCACGAGGGTCTATTCCTGCAAGCAATCGAAGAACGAGCAAGAATATGATAAAGCAATCTGAATATTGCAAATATATATGAGGTATTGATAATGGTGGGGATCCGGAAGCGGTCTTGGTCTGGTCGTTGGACACAAACGAAGTACACGAAGTTGCAATGGCTAACTTTTAACTAAACAAATCCCCCCAAGGAAAAGCTACTAGATGGATCAACTTATATAGGAGCAAGGGGTGGCGGCCAAGGAGGTGGGAGGACGTCCCAAGGCAGCCTAAAACTAAATCTAGGTCGTACAAGGCCAATGGGCCCAAGTGGAGGTGATGTAACACCTTTGGACTTGTAGTTTCACTCGGATTCTGCTGCAGCATCAGATTGTTTCGTCCACAACTCAACGCTCCGGACGAATTTGAAGGTGATTCCAGTTGGGTTGGAAAGTGCGGAAATCTAGTTTCCAACAAAAAAAGAATCACCCAATTCGGAGTCCGTATGAAAAACTTGTGTGCGTTTTGAGTCAGGTATGTCTGTGTAGTCCGAATCTGAATCCAGAACGTGAGAGACTTGGACTCTATCTTCTCTTGGGCCAAAAGTGACGTGAGAGAACTTTTTGAACAGCAAATAAACATCTCTTTCTTCCTTATCTTCATATGTGGATTGTACAAATGTCCCATACACCTGCAATTAGACAAAACACAAAAGTGTGTGAAGTATTTTTGTTCTGGATAACATAAATAGATTATTGAATAGTTTGCACTAGAAATCACCTGACAAATATGCATATATGCAATATTTTTGGTCATATCCAAGGTAGTCATGTCCTCATCAAGTAACAACATAGCCAAGAAAAGATACTCGGTCGGTGCAAAAGGTGCACTTTCCAAGGTTTCCAAACAAACATGCATCACGTAGAGCAATAAAAATAGCACGTAAATGTTCCAAATGTTCCTCCAAAGATTTGCTATAAATCAATATGTCATCAAAGTAAACTACTACAAATCGTCTAATGAAAGCACGTAAAACTTCGTTCATTAACCTTATGAAAGTACTAGGTGCATTAGTTAACCCAAAAGGCATAACTAACCACTCATATAATCCAAACTTAGTTTTAAATGCTGTTTTCCATTCATCTCCCAATTTCATACGAATTTGATGGTATCCACTACGCAAATCAACTTTGGAGAATATTGTAGAGCCACTCAATTCATCAAGCATATCATCTAGCCTAGAAATAGGATGACGATAACGAATAGTAATATTATTTATGCCTCTACAATCAACGCACATACGCGACGTACCATCCTTTTTCGGCACTAAAATGATATGAACAGCACAAGGACTAAGGGATTTGCGTATATAACCTTTGTCGAGCAGTTCTTGTATTTGACGCATAATCTCCTTCGTCTCCTCTGGATTGGTACGGTATGGTGCACGGTTGGGTAGCGAAGCACCGGGAATTAAGTCAATTTGATGCTCAATCCCTCGAATAGGTGGTAATCCCGGTGGCACGTCTTGTGGAAAGACGTCAGCGAACTCCTGCAAAATGTTAGTGACAGCAGGGGGCAAAGAGGAAGGCACGTCCTCGAATGAAAATAATGCCTCTTTGCACACAAAGGCATAGCAAACAGATTTGCTAAAATCTAGCTCATCAATATCAGATTTGGTGGCAAGTAAACATGCACTTTTCAATTTAATTTCAGAAACAACAGTAGATGGTTTATTATTAGACTTCATTTGGTGCTCAAATTCTTTTGCCACAATCTGATTTTCACTCTTATTTGTCTCCTGTTTTGCTTTATTAGCTCTATTAATATCATCTTTCAAAATGGAATCAGGAGTCATAGGAAGCAAAGTAATATTTTTATCGTTATGAACAAGAGTATACTGATTGTTTCTACCATGGTGTACAGAATTTTTATCAAATTGCCATGGTCTACCAAGTAATAAGGAACATGCTTGCATAGTTACCACATCACAATCAACATAATCAGCATATGTAGAGATACTAAAATGCACACGAACAGTACGTGTTACCTTAACCTTGCCGCTGTTGTTGAACCATTGGATGTAGTAAGGATGTGGATGTGGTCTTGTGGTGAGAGATAGCTTCTCCACCATCTCCATGCTAGCCAAGTTATTGCAGCTCCCTCCATCTAGGATCACGCGAACAGAACGTTCCTTCACAACTCCCTTTGTATGGAACAAATTATGCCTCTGATTTTGCTCAGCTTGTGTAACCTGCACACTCAAAACACGTTGAGCAACTAAACATTCATACCTATCAGCATCTTCAGGAGCCATGTATTGCGTCTCATGATCAGAATCGTCTCCACCGTGTTCGTCACGTGTAATAAGAGCCAAAGTCTCCTCATCATAGTTACTAGCAGACTCATACCCACCATCCTCAGTAATAATCATCACACGCTTAGATGGGCATTCTCTCGCATAATGACCTCCACCCTTGCAACGTCGACAAATAATATCATGTGTTTGCCCTGTTGATGCCATGGATGAAGAAGAGCTCTTTGCAGGCCTTAAGGTGTGCTCTTGGCAGATAGTGGTGATTGTGCCTGCTTTATTGTATCACGGTTGGAGGTGGCAGCCGACGGAGGCGCCGGTGTAGCAGAACGTGTGGAAGTAGATGATGCACGTGGTGTCCATGATGAAGGTCGACCTGCAGAAAAGTTAGTCCGCGCCAATGCCTGTCGATCCTGCACTTCACGTTCAGCTTTACAAGCAAGATGGAATAAACGAGTGATATTAGTATACTCCTTATACTCTAGAATCGTCTGAATATCTCTATTTAATCCACCCATAAAACGTGCAAGCATATGATGAGGACATCGATACAATTGTTACATCCACAGCCCCTGCTGCTATACATACTGGACCAATTACTAGAGCTCGTGCACGCCAACTAAATTACCAGGTACTTTCGTTTCTTGGTAATGATTCTAATGTTCATGAGAATATGATGCTGCCTAAATTGGATACATTTGTTTTGCTTACAAATGAAGGGCCTAGCTTGGAGAAGGATGAACATTGGAGCAAGAACAAGCATGGAGATGATGGCATGCGCAAGGGGAACAAGAAAGGAGTTACAAGTGATGATTTCTGGACTTTGAAGCCACCATAATGGGTGCATGAAGCCTTGGACGAAATATACAAGATGCCACTTCATAAATTTCGTCCCGAGGCTATTTTAGGTGCTGCGTCACCTTATTATTAGGCCAGGCCTATGTAATTTCGAAATACATAAGTATAGGCTATTTTTAGAGTCCGTATGTGTGGGGAAACAAGAGATAGGGTTCATTTCGGACCCCTCCACCAAGGGCCACGAAATTCCCCCCTCTTCCTCCATATATACAGCCCTTAGGGCATCGTTTAGACTTTGGGTTTTGTTTAGATTAAAAGTTCGCCATAGCTGCAACTTCGCGTACTTCGTTTGTGTTCAACGACCAGACAAAGGCGTCACAGAACCCCACCTTGATCAATAAAGCTTTCATCTTATATTCGCAATATCCAGATTGCAATCTCAGTTTCTTGCTTGTTCTTCGTTTGCTCGCAGGAAACAGACCCTCGTGGTCAGGTTGATCGTGCTCCGGCGTGGTCAATAACCTCTCGGAGTTGGTTTAGCGATTGCTAAGGCGCGACGTCCTCGCACGTTCGTAGTCGGATCGTCAAAGTCGACTGCCACCAAAGCGATATCCATCATCTCATCGAAAGACGGGACACCTTTGCCTCTATCAAGTGGTATCAGATTTCCAGGTTGCTCGGTGAGATTTTACAGTTTTTCATAGTTTAGATCGAGTCTGTTCTTCATACCTACAGTCCACGAAAAAGCCAAAAAATTTAGGGTTAGTTCATCATATCCGAACCAATCTGAGCCTTTGCATAATCTTTTTAGGGTTTTGCTTTGTTGAATTTGCGGTTGCATCGTCGTGTCTAGTTGCTGGTCTTAGTGTTAGTCTTTTAGAGTTTCGAGTTCTGGTCATAAGTTGTCACGCCGCCACCGCACCATCATCATCGCCCCTGTCACCTACCACCACCGCTCCGAATCCGTATCCATATACCACCACCAATCCGTATCCATATACCACCATCGATCCATATCCATATATTACCACCGCTGCCATATACCACCACCGCCGCCATATACCACCACCATATATCCACCACCAATCCGAGTTCCTTGCATATTAGTTGTGTTTTTGAGATCCATCTAGATTCCGATTCGTGTTTCCTTGCCGGAGTAGGTTTCGGAAAAAAAAGAGTCCGGAAACCACCCTTCGTTTAGGCCCAAAATTTTTCGAAAACGCATTTTTCAAAAAAAAAATCTGGCTATCCTATTTTTAGGTGTTTCTGAGTGTTTTGAGACAGGTGTCATTATAGGAAGTTTTTTTTGACCCATTTCCAGTTTTTGGGTCCGGGCAGTCGAAAAAATGAAAAAAAAAATTTGGTCGAAAAAATTTCGTGCCCATCCTGTCAGTTTGACCTAGGAAGAGTTTTGAGACACTCGCCATTATAGTGATTTTTCGCAAAAAAAAAACAACGCAAAAAAAAGAGCGCAAAAAAAGAGCGAAAAAAATTCCAGAGTGTGCTTTTTCCTTGTTTACGTGCAGCGCCGTGATTTTGTTAGTGTTCTAGGCTCGCGTCTCTAGCACGGTCTAGCCTAGGACCAGCACAGTACCGTCGTTGAGCGTTTATTCAACTTGGCATCTCTGAATTGATTATTGCTGACCCTTTTTGCTACCATATTATAAGCCTTCCCAGCTCCACATGCATCTACGTCGTGCGTTTGACTCTCCCTGGTAATCGCTCTATCCAAGCTTTGAGAGTTTTGACTACAACGGTTGCCGATCACCGCCTGCTGCTGGGTAAGAACTGGTAAGAATTTGAGTTTTGCTTGACGGGTTTGTGATACACCACCACCACTTCTTAGTAGTCTGTAGGATCATATTCTTGTGTGTTTCTATTTGCTGCTAACCATGGTAGGATCACAAGCCGATGAGACTGATTGGGAGAACCTGACGAACAAACAGCTACATGATAAATTTCAGCAAATGATGAGTGGACAGGTGCAAGATGTGCTAAACAGATTTGACGAGGCCATTGGTGCGATAGATGGCATGGAGAAGACGTTCGAAACAAAGCTTGATAACAACTTTAATGAATTGCTCGCGCGTTTACCACCACCACCGCCGGCTGCACCTATCGCACCTCTGCAACACCAACAACAACGCATCCT
The DNA here is from genome assembly GCF_018294505.1 of Triticum aestivum. Taxonomy (NCBI): domain Eukaryota; kingdom Viridiplantae; phylum Streptophyta; class Magnoliopsida; order Poales; family Poaceae; genus Triticum; species Triticum aestivum. The sequence continues at coordinate 247,775,045 of NC_057803.1, forward strand.
TCCGAATCAGTATGGATGAGCGAAGCGTGTTCCTATTGAGGATGGCCAAACTTCTGGTGCTGCTGTTCCTATTATTGATGCTTCTTTGGCTCCTGCTACTGCTGCTGCTGGTACCCAGGAGGATGATGAGTATGCGGGCGATTATGAGGATGAGGTTGATCAAAATCAGAACTACGTGCACCCACCAGCACCACCACCAGCATGTCAACGTCAGGTATATATTCGTAATGGTAGGCCTGCACCACCACCTCAGGTACGAGATGATGTCCATATTCCTAAACTGAAATTGAATATTCCACCATTTGAGGGTAGATATGTTCCTGATATATATCTTACTTGGGAGTTAGAAACTGAACAACGTTTTACATGTTTACAATATCCCGAGGAGAGACGGGTTGCTGCTGCTGTTTGTGCTTTCACTAGTTTTGCATGTGTATGGTGGTCTGAACATTGTAGATTATATCCTATTCCAACTACTTGGGCTGCTTTGAAAACTGCTATGCGTATGCGTTGGGTTTCACCATATTATCAACGTAAATTGCTTCAAAAATTGCAGCGTTTAAGACAAGGGAAAAATTCTGTAGAAGAATATTATCAGGAATTACAAACTGGCATGATTAGATGTGGTATTGTTGAGGAGAATGAAGTTATGCTTGCACGTTTTCTTGGTGGATTAAATAGAGAGATTCAGACCATTCTAGACTATAAGGAGTATACTAATATCACTCGTTTATTCCATCTTGCTTGTAAAGCTGAACGTGAAGTGCAGGATCGACAAGCATTGGCGCGATCTAACTTTTCTGCAGGCCGACCTTCATCATGGACACCGCGTGCATCTTCTACTTCAACTGCACTAGCACCTCAATCAGGTGCCTCCTCCAGTCGTGATATAAGAAAATAGGCACAACCACCATTATCTGCCAAGAGCGCACCTGCTGGGCCTGCACAGAGTTCTTCTTCTTCCATGGCATCAACAGGGCACACAAGTGATATTATTTGTCGTTGTTGTAAGGGAGGTGGTCATTATGCGAGAGAATGCAAATCTCCGCGTGTGATGATTGCTGCCGCAGATGGTGGATATGAGTCCGCTGGTGACTATGATGAGGAGACTTTGGCTCTTATTACACATGAAGAACATGGTGGAGATGATTCTGATCATGAGACGCAATACATGGCTCCTGAAGACGCTGACAGGTATGAATGTTTAGTTGCTCAACGTGTTTTGAGTGTGCAGGTCACACAAGCTGAGTAAAATCAGAGGCACAATTTGTTCCATACCAAGGGAGTTGTGAAGGAACGTTCTGTGCGCGTCATAATAGACGGAGGGAGCTGCAACAACTTGGCTAGCATGGAGATGGTGGAGAAGCTTTCTCTCACCACAAGACCACATCCACATCCTTACTACATCCAATGGTTCAACAACAGCGGCAAGGTTAAGGTAACACGTACTGTTCGTGTGCATTTTAGTATCTCCACATATGCTGATTATGTTGATTGTGATGTGGTACCTATGCAAGCATGTTCCTTATTACTTGGTAGACCATGGCAATTTGATAAAAACTCTGTACACCATGGTAGAAACAATCACTATACTCTTGTTCATAAGGATAAAAATATTACTTTGCTTCCTATGACTCCTGATTCCATTTTGAAAGATGATATTAATAGAGCTAATAAAGCAAAACAGGAGAAGAATAAGAGTGAAAATCAGATGGTGGCAAATGAATTTGAGCAACAAATGAAGCCTAATAATAAACCATCTAGTGTTGCTTCTGAAATTAAATTGAAAAGTGCATGTTTATTTGCCAACAAATCTGATATTGATGAGCTAGATTTCAGCAAATCTGTTTGGTATGCTTTTGTGTGCCAAGAGGCATTATTTTCATTCGAGGACGTGCCTTCCTCTTTGCCTCCTGCTGTCACTAACATTTTGCAGGAGTTCGCTGACGTCTTTCCACAAGACGTGCCACCGGGATTACCGCCTATTCGAGGGATTGAGCATCAGATTGACTTAATTCCCGGTGCTTCACTGCCAAACCGTGCACCATACCGTACCAATCCAGAGGAGACGAAGGAGATTATGCGTCAAGTACAACAACTGCTCGACAAAGGTTATATACGCGAATCCCTTAGTCCTTGTGATGTTCCTATCATTTTAGTGCCGAAAATGGATGGTACGTCGCGTATGTGTGTTGATTGTAGAGGCATAAATAATATTACTATTCGTTATCGTCATCCTATTCCTAGGCTAGATGATATGCTTGATGAATTGAGTGGCTCTACAATATTCTCCAAAGTTGATTTGCATAGTGGATACCATCAAATTCGTATGAAATTGGGAGATGAATGGAAAACAGCATTTAAAACTAAGTTTGGATTATATGAGTGGTTAGTCATGCCCTTTGGGTTAACTAATGCACCTAGTACTTTCATGAGATTAATGAACGAAGTTTTACGTGCTTTCATTGGACGATTTGTGGTAGTTTACTTTGATGACATATTGATTTCTAGCAGATCTTTGGAAGAACATTTGGAACATTTACGTGCTGTTTTTATTGCTCTACGTCATGCACGTTTGTTTGGTAACCTTGGGAAGTGCACCTTTTGCACCGACCGAGTATCTTTTCTTGGCTATGTTGTTACTCCACAGGGAATTGAAGTTGATAAAGCCAAGATTGAAGCTATTGAGAGTTGGCCGCAGCCCAAAACGGTCACACAAGTGAGGAGTTTTCTTGGCCTCGCTGGATTCTATAGGCGTTTTGTGAGAGATTTCAGCACCATTGCTGCACCTCTCAATGAGCTTACAAAGAAAGATGTGCCTTTTCTTTGGGGTACCGCACAGGAAGAAGCCTTCTCGGTATTGAAAGATAAGTTGACACATGCTCCTTTACTCCAACTTCCTGATTTTAATAAGACTTTTGAGCTTGAATGTGATGCTAGTGGAATTGGATTAGGCGGTGTGTTATTACAAGATGGCAAACCTGTTGCATACTTTTCTGAAAAATTGTGTGGGCCTAGTCTAAATTATTCTACTTATGATAAAGAATTATATGCTCTTGTTCGGACCTTAGAAACATGGCAACATTATTTATGGCCCAAGGAATTTGTTATGCATTCTGATCATGAATCTTTGAAACACATTAAAAGTCAAGCAAAACTGAACCGTAGACACGCTAAATGGGTTGAATTCATTGAGACTTTCCCTTATGTCATTAAACACAAGAAGGGTAAAGAAAATGTTATTGCTGATGCCTTGTCTCGTCGTTATACTATGCTTTCACAACTTGACTTTAAAATATTTGGTTTGGAGACCATCAAAAATCAATATGTTCATGATGCTGAATTTAAAGATGTATTGCAGAATTGTAAGGAAGGGAGAACTTGGAACAAGTTCGTTCTTAACGATGGATTTGTGTTTCGCGCTAACAAGCTATGCATTCCAGCTAGCTCCGTTCGTCTTTTGTTGTTGCAGGAGGCGCATGGAGGAGGATTAATGGGACACTTTGGCGTCAAGAAGACGGAGGATATACTTGCTACACATTTCTTTTGGCCAAAGATGAGACGGGATGTTGAGCGTTTTGTTGCTCGCTGCACTACATGTCAAAGAGCTAAGTCACGACTCAATCCTCATGGTTTATATATGCCTTTGCCTGTACCTAGTGTTCCTTGGGAGGATATATCTATGGACTTTGTTTTAGGTTTACCTCAAACAAAGAAGGGGAGGGATAGCATATTTGTTGTCGTGGATAGATTCTCGAAAATGGCACACTTTATACCATGTCATAAAAGCGATGATGCTGTTAATGTTGCTGATTTGTTCTTTCGTGAAATTATTCGCTTGCATGGTGTGCCAAATACTATTGTTTCAGATCGTGATACTAAATTTCTTAGCCACTTTAGATGTTTATGGGCTAAGTTGGGGACTAAACTGCTTTTTAGTACTACTTGTCACCCCCAAACTGATGGACAAACTGAAGTAGTCAATAGAACGTTGTCTACTATGCTTAGGGCTGTTTTGAAGAATAATAAGAAAATGTGGGAGGAATGCTTGCCTCATATTGAATTTGCTTATAATCGTTCATTGCATTCTACTACTAAGATGTCCCCTTTTGAAGTTGTGTATGGTTTCCTACCTCATGCACCTATTGATTTGTTGCATCTTCCATCTTCGGAGAAGGTTAATTTTGATGCTAAACAACGTGCTGAATTGATTTTTAAAATGCATGAGTTAACTAAGGAAAACATTGAGCGCATCAATGCTAAATATAAACTTGTTGGAGATAAGGGTAGAAAACATGTTGTGTTTCCACCTGGAGATCTTGTTTGGTTACATTTGCGTAAGGATAGATTTCCTGATTTGCGCAAATCAAAGTTAATGCCATGTGCTGATGGTCCCTTCAAGGTGTTAGAGAAAATAAATGATAATGCATATAAACTTGAGCTGCCTGCAGATTTTGGGATTAGTCCCACTTTTAACATTGCAGATTTGAAGCCTTATTTGGGTGAGGAAGATGAACTTCCGTCGAGGACGACTTCATTTCAAGAAGGGGAGGATGATGAGGACATCAATACAATTGTTACACCCACAGCCCCTGCTGCTATACATACTGGACCAATTACTAGAGCTCGTGCACGCCAACTAAATTACCAGGTACTTTCGTTTCTTGGTAATGATTCTAATTTCATGAGAATATGATGTTGCCTAAATTGGATACATTTGTTTTGCTTACAAATGAAGGGCCTAGCTTGGAGAAGGATGAACATTGGAGCAAGAACAAGCATGGAGATGATGGCATGCGCAAGGGGAACAAGAAAGGAGTTACAAGTGATGATTTCTGGACTTTGAAGCCGCCATAATGGGTGCATGAAGCCTTGGACGAAATATACAAGATGCCACTTCAGAAATTTCGTCCCGAGGCTATTTTAGGTGCTGCGTCACCTTATTATTGGGCCAGGCCCATGTAATTTCGAAATACATAAGTATAGGCTATTTTTAGAGTCCGTATGTGTGGGGAAACAAGAGATAGGGTTCATTTCGGACCCCTCCACCAAGGGCTACGAAATTCCCCCCTCTTCCTCTTGTTTAGATTAAAAGTTCGCCATAATTGCAACTTCGCGTACTTCGTTTGTGTTCAACGACCAGACAAAGGCGTCACAGAACCCCACCTTGATCAATAAAGCTTTCATCTTATATTCGCAATATCCAGATTGCAATCTCAGTTTCTTGCTTGTTCTTCGTTTTCTCGCAGGAAACAGACCCTCGTGGTCAGGTTGATCGTGCTCCGGCGTGGTCAATAACCTCTCGGAGTTGGTTTAGCGATTGCTAAGGCGCGGCGTCCTCGCACGTTCATAGTCGGATCGTCAAAGTCGACTGCCACCACAGCGATATCCATAATCTCATCGAAAGACGGGGCACCTTTGCCTCTATCAGCATAGCTTCATTCTCCTCAACAATACCACATCTAATCATGCCAGTTTGTAATTCCTGATAATATTCTTCTACAGAATTTTTTTTCCCTGTCTTAAGCGCTGCAATTTTTGAAGTAATTCACGTTGATAATATGGTGGAACCCAACGAGTACGCATAACAGATTTCAAAGCAGCCCAAGTAGCCGGAATAGGAAATAATCTACAATGCTCAGACCACCAAACACATGCAAAACTAGTGAATGCACAAACAGCAGCAGGAACACGTCTCTCCTCGGGATATTGTAAACATGTAAATAGTTGTTCAGTTTCTAACTCCCAAGTAAGATATATATCAGGAACATATCTACCCTCAAATGGTGGAATATTCAATTTTAGTTTAGGGAGATGGTCATGATCTTGTACCTGAGGGTGAGCCCTACCATTGCCATTATTTGCATGTGGACGACCTGGTGGTTGCTGTGCTGGTGGTGGCACGTAGTTCTGATTTTGATCAACCTCATCCTCATAATCTCCCACATAATCATCCTCCTCCACATCAGCAGTAGGAGCCACAAAAGTATCAACAGCAGCACCAGCAGTTTGGCCCGATTGAAGAGGGACACGGCTCGCTCGGCGGAGGGCTGTTTCCCGACGTGGAGGTAGTCGGTGTTGTTGCTGTTGTTGCAGAGGTGCTGCAGGAGCAGCGGGTGGTGGTGGTGGAAAACGCGAAAGCAATTCAGTAAACTTGATATCGAGCTTTGTTTCAAACGTCTTCTCCATGCCATCTATCTTCTCCATGGCCTCTTCAAATCTGTTTATCACATCTTGCACCTGTACACTCATCATTTGCTGAAACGTATCATGAAGCTCCTTGTTCGACAAGTTCTCCCAGTCAGTCTCGTCGGATTGTGATCTTGGCATGGTTAGCAGCAATAGAAACACACAAGAATATGATCCTACAGACTACTAACAAGTGGTGGTGGTGGCGGGTGTCACAAATCCGTCAAGCAAATCTCAAATTCTTACCAGTTCTTACCCAGCAGCAGGCGGTGATCGGCAACCGTTATAGTCAAAACTCTCAAAAGCTTGGATAGAGCGATTGCCAGGGAGAGTCAAACGCACGACGTAGATGTATGTGGAGCTGGGAAGGCTTATAGTATGGTAGCAAAAAGGGTCAGCAATAATCAATTTAGAGATGCAAAGTTGAATAAACGCTCAACGACGGTACTGTGCTGGTCCTAGGCTAGACCGTGCTAGAGACGCGAGCCTAGAACACTAACAAAATCACGGCGCTGCACATAAATAAGGGAAAAGCACACTCTGGAACTATTTTTTTTCGCTCTTTTTTTTGCGCTCCTCTTTTTTTTGCGAAAAATCACTATAATGGCGAGTGTCTCAAAACTCTTCCCTCGTCAAACTGATAGGATGGGCACGAAAAATTTTTTTCACTTTTTTTTCGGAAATCAGGGCAGCGACGACGAAAAAGTGCGACAAAAAATCACTATGATGGCACGTGGCTCAAAAGACCCAGAAAAGCCTAAAAATAGGATAGGGAAAAAATCGCCCGTGAAAATTTTGGCCTAAAAACTGCCCGGGGGTCTCCAGACTTTTTTTTCCAAGACCTATGCAGACAAGGAAACACGAATCGGAATTTAGATTGATCTCAAGAACAAACCTAATATGAGTAGAACTCGGATTGGTGGTGGATATATGGTTGTGGTATATGGCAGCGGTGGTGGTATATGGTAGCGGTGGTGGTATATGGATACAGATTGGTGGTGGTATATGGATACGGATTGGTGGTGGTATATGGATATGGATTCAGAGCGGTGGCGGATAAGCAAAAGTGGTAGATGGGCGATGATGATGGTGCGGCGGCGGCGTGACAACTTATGACCAGAACTCGAAACTCTAAAAGACTAGACTCTAAGACCAGCAACTTGACACGACGATGCAACCGCAAATTCAACAAAGCAAAAACCCTAAAAAGATTATGCAAAGGCTCAGATTGGTTCGGATATGATGAACTAACCATAAAAATTGTTTATGGCTTTTTCGTGGACTGTAGGTATGAAGAACAGACTCGATCTAATCTACGAAAAACTGTAAAATCTCACCGAGCAACCTGAAAATCTGATACCACTTGATAGAGGCGAGGGTCCCGATGTTTCGATGAGATGGTGGCTATCGTTTTCTATGGGAGTCGACTTTGACGATCCGACTACGAACGTGCGAGACGTCGCGCCTTAGCAATCGCTAAACCAACTTCCGAGGGTTATTGACCACGCCAGAGCACGATCAACCTGACCACGACGGTCTGTTTCCTGCGAGCAAACGAAGAACAAGCAAGAAACTGAGATTGCAATCTAGATATTGCGAATATAAGATGAAAGCTTTATTGATCAAGGTGGGGTTCTGTGACGTCTTGGTCTGGTCGTTGGACACAAACGAAGTACGCGAAGTTGCAGCTATGGCGAACTTTTATTGTAAACGAAACCCAAAGTCTAAACGACGCCCTAAGGGCTGTATATATGGAGGAAGAGGGGGGAATTTCGTGGCCCTTGAGGGTGGGGTCCGAAACCAACCCTAACTCTTGTTTCCCCACACATACGGACTCTAAAAATAGCCTATACTTAAGTGTTTCGAAATTACATGGGCCTGGCCCATTAATAAGGTGACGCAGCACCTAGAATAGCCTATGGACGAATATTATGAAGTGGCATCTTGTATATTTCGTCCAAGGCTTCATGCACTCCTTATGGCGGCTTTAAAGTCCTGAAATCATCACTTGTAACTCCGTTCTTGATCCCCTTGCGCATGCCATCAACTCCATGTGTGTTCTTGCTCCAATGTTCATCCTTCTCCAAGCTAGGCCCTTCATTTGTAAGCAAAACAAATGTATCCAATTTAGGCAGCATCATAATCTCATGAACATTAGAATCATTACCAAGAAACAAAAGTACTTGGTAATTTAATTGGCGTGCGCGAGCTCTAGTAATTGGTCCAGTATATGTAACAGTAGGGGCTGTGGGTGTAACAATGGTATTGATGTCCTCATCAGGGACTCTGTAAACCGGCGGGCGTCAACCTATGTATATAAAGGGACGACCCGGCCGCAGTTTAGGGACAACAGACAACTACTCGAGAGCCAGGCAAAGCGGATTCGCTCCCTGGTCATCGAAATCCTAGCAATATCAACCACAACTAGACGTAGGCTTTTACCTTCAACGAAGGGGCCGAACTAGTATAAAATCCCTCGTGTCCCCTTGTCCGGTTTAACCCCTTTAAGCTAACCCGTAGCGATGGCTCCATGACTAAGTCCTTTCATGAGGACATATGCCGTGACAAACCCACGACACAAGGTATGAAGGTCGTTTGAACGTCAAGGGGGACTCCTGAGCATCGCGACTCAGGAGCTTAACTGACCATGTAGCCCCTCACTCCTTGGCCCGTCCTGGTGATCCGGTTGGACCAATGGTGGCTGAGGTATGTGCGGGGTCGGGCCCTGCCGACGTAGAACACTAGACCTACCATTGCATCTCCTTTCCACAAGTTGTTTGTGCATCAAGGGGGACTCCTGAGCATCGCGACACAGGAGCTAACCACGTAGCCCCTTGCTCCTTGGTCCGTCCTGGTGATCTGGTCGGCCCAACGGCGGCTGAGGTATGTGCGGGGTCGGGCTCTGCCGACGTAGAACATAAAGCAAATGGGAAGGAAATCGCAAAATCTCAAAGAAAATATTACAAGACATATTGTTCTCCGAATATCAAACACAAGTTTAAACGCCTCCACGAGGCACGTTACATGATGCAGGAATTTCAACAGGAAAGGAGCCGCAAGCCAGTCATCCCCGGACACCGCTGGCGCCCGCAAGAGGCGCCCCCTCCTAGGTGGCGTCGCCTTCACCTGCACCACCGGTCGAAGGCGCGGGGGCGAAGGCGTCAAACTTCTTCAGCGGGGCTTCCACCTGACCTTTGATGGCTGTGGCGGCGGTTGTGCAGTGTTCATCAGCCACAGGCTCCAGCAGCTCATCAATGCGGGCGGCAGGATCGCGAAGATGGAGGTGGCTGAAGACGCGCGTCAGCACCGCTGAAGAAAGGATGTGAGCCTCTTCCTCTACCATGGGGCCGATGCCGCGCACGACTTCCTCAAGCGCCTCGTCCAAGTAAGGAAGCAACTGGGCGGGGCCGTCCTCCATGGTGGCCAGCGGCTTCTCCAAGCCCTTCTCATAGAGTGACTTCAGAGCCTCGTGAGACCTCTTCTCGAGAAGCACGAAGGCCGCACGGTCCTCGGCCACAACCTTCGTCTTGGCGTCAAGTTCTGCTTTCTCAGCCCGCACCTTTTGCTCCAGCTCCTCTAGCCAGCTGCGCTCAGCGGCCTGCGCCAGCTGCTCCAGCTCGGCGTCGCAACCCTTGACGGCGTCCTCCCGGGCCTTCATCCACTCTTCCCCCGCCTTACGGCCACGGGCATCTTCGGCACGCTCTTCACGCAGGATCTTCAGCTCGGCCTCCAGCACCTGGCAGCGACCTTAGGCGGCCTCGGTGTCCTTCAGCGCCGCCTCGCGAGCAACTGCTGCCTAAGCTGTGGCTCGCTTCTCCCCCTTAGAGGTCGCCGCGACCTGGCTCAGCGCCGTCCGAACGGACACGTCATAATGAAGCCAACTAGAGACCAGCTGCAGACGCCCAGCCGCCAGGAGGGGTTCGACGCTCTGGAGATCTTCTCGCAGCCGGGCCATCTCAGAAAGGGCGCGCTCCAGGACGTCAGGAGAGGCAAAGGAACCTGGGGCCAGGAACACGACAGGAGGAGGAGGAAGAGGCGTTGTCGTCACCATGGCCTGGGAGGCTGGGGTCTCCCGAGCCTCTTGGAGCTCAGCACCCGAGCCGGACTCAGGCACCTGCCGAGTCAGCGGGGCCTCAGGGGCTGACTTCTCCCGAGGATGCTCCACCCAGCCTCGCGAGGATGATCAGGCTGGAGAAGCACGGGAACCATCCCCACCTTTGCTCATGGAGAGGGGCACAGCCGTAGGAGGCGACCTGGGCTCAAGCAGCACCACCTCACTCTCCCTTCTCCTCTTTGCCATAGGCGTCGGCCTAGTTACAAAGCAAGGAAGAAGAGTCAGAAACAAGCATCAATAGCAAGAACAAGGCAGGACGAGAACACTCACTGATCCACCGCGGTGTAGTCCCTCCGCTTCGGGAGCTTGAAGCCGGAGAGCTTCGCGACCCGAGGCGCGGGCGTGCCAGCTCCGGAAGAAGAAGCAGGAGCAGCAGCTGAGCCGGAAGCGGCTCCAGGTGGCGCCAGAACAGAAGCATTATCCCGGGAGATCAGCGCCGTTCTGTCCCTCGTCGGGATTACGGATGGCCCTCCCTTCTCCTGGCGGGTGTCAGCCTCGTCGTCGTCAAGAAGGGTGCAGAGGATGTCAGCTTTGCTCAAGGGGGAGGTCTCCCCCATCCCTTCAGGGGTCACCTCAGAGTCTTCCTCCTCCTCTTCCTCCCCGCGGGACTCACCAGAAGACAGCTCCACCGGCGTGGGCGCCGCAGGGGCCCCGGTGGATGCCGGCGGCACCAGCCCGCGCCCGTCAAAGGTCGGCCTGGCAGCCACGACCTGCGCCCCGTCCTTGCGGCGGAACAAGGGACTGAAGACACTCGGCGGGTACTCCTGGTCGTCCCTGACCAGGAGGCGGAGAGCCGCAGCCAGCCCACTGTTGGACAAGGCTTCCAGGCTCAAGCAAGTGTACCTTGTCTTCTTCGCCCCCAAGCTCCCACAAGGGGCGCGTACGCGCCTGGAGCGGGGCTACGCGCAGCATCAGGAATTCCCTCGGGAGCATGGCCCCTGTCACCTTTGCCGCCTTCGTGTTGCCCGGCTTTAGGTCGGCGTTCCTCTGCTCCAACACCAACGTTGCCCGCTCATAAGTGAGCTTCGTGCAAGACCACCCCTTGTCAAACTGGGGCATCTCCGTTGGCAGCATAAAGCATGGGTGGACGTACTTGGCGTCCATCATGGCCACTTGCTCCTGAAGCCGCCGGCCTTCTTGCCAGTCTCCGAGATTGACTTGGCCTTCCCGGGCGCGATGAAATTGGCATGCCCGGAGGTATGACCCTCGTTGATGCGGAGGAAGAAGAAGTGGTGCAGCAGAGCCACGGACGGCATCACGCCGAGGTACGCCTCACAGTAGTAGGCGAAGATCGACAAGAGAAGGATAGAGTTGGGATGAAGATGCAGCGCCTGCAGCCCATAGTGTCCAAGAACCTCGTAGAAGAAGTCAGAGAAGGGGGAACCAGTCCTACGACGATGCTGCTCGTGAAGAAGGGGAAGAAGGTGCTTCCCTCGGGCTCCGGCACATCGGAGCCGACCCAGAGCTTAGTCTTCCCCCTCTCGTTGCTTTCTCCCGCCGTCAGCAAGCACATGGTGGCGAGGTTCTTCTCCGAGATGTTGGGAGCATTGAGACCTAGCTCGTACCAAGCCGATGATGAGGTAGGCTGGACCCTCCGGGGCACCATCGGTCGCTAATGCGGAAGGGGATGGGAGTAGATCTGGAGATTTCGGAAGTAGGGAGCAAGAAAGGGGACCTGGAGCAAGGCGAAAGGAAGCAATGAGGGCAAGCGCTGTCTACGCCAGCCTTTTGACAGTCGGGAAGTTGCCGAGACAATGTGGGGAGGCGAAGACGCCCACGTCCAATCAACCACCACACGTCGACTAAGGACGCAGGCTACTGGGGCCCGCGGCGCTCCGCAATTGCCCTTTGGCTTCGCCTTGAATCCAAGCCCGAGCGAGCCTTGGGCCCGAGGGGTACTCTCGACGTTCTGGGAATGGGGGTCCCCAGAATTGCCTGCTTGCGGCCCACGGCGTGGCTCTACAAGCGGGCCCGTATGACCCATCTTCACTAGCAAGCATTCAAGATCCTCGTGAGGGGCCAGGCATCGCGAGGCGGACGACAAAAGAGCTCCTCAGGAGCGGCCTCACTAGGCTGGCTCGCGAGGGGCGGAGAGATCAAGGCAAGGCAAACCTCGCAACGTTCCAATGACGTGAGCCATCGCGATCGAGACTAGGCGGGTGCCAGGCGGGCGCCAGCGTGCACATTGTTCTTGTTTCCTCTTTGGTGCTAAGGAGGAAAGCATAGACGAAGAGTACCGAGGCGTCAAGCAAAGGATTCTATATCGGTGCAACGAGACCAAGACCAGCAGGACAGCAAGACGGAGGTCACCATGGAGCCCAAGGCGGCGTCACCACCAGAGTCTTTGGCAGGCGAAGACTGCTTTTGTCAGGATAACTTGTACTAGCTGTCCCCTTTCAAATTGGCCGTTGTAGGCTTCCTTCCCGCTAAATATTTGGGGAGAGGACCAGGGCCTCTGTAAATAGGATTAGCCACCACAGTAGAACGGGCAACCAAAAATGAGGGGGATCGACCTCATCTTGGATCGGAGCCATTCCATCCTTAGCCTCACACCAACTAAGCACAAGAACACCTCACCTCAAGAGACTGTTCTTCCCCTTGTACTGTTCATCATCAGCCCAAGGGGCAATCCACCACACCACACTGGAGTAGGGTATTACACCACAATGGTGGCCCGAACCAGTATAAATCTTGTGTCCCTTGTGTTGCGAGTTCGTCGAGTTAGCCTTAGAGATCGTGGCGAGGTTGAGGGCGTGAGTTGGTAGGGGGATATCTTCGCGCGCACCCCAGTGTTCGAACCTTGAGGTTTTTGCCAGAACCCGATATCCGACAAGCTGTGTCTCAACAAGCGTCTTATTCTTACAGCCGCGAGCGGATTCACTCAATCCCTCGTCCAAGCCAGAGTTATAGCAGGCACATTGACTCACCGACAATTTCAAGCAGTGAACAACACCGTAACCAGCCTCGTTTGCATGATCCGGCATGTGGTGGTGCCGACACTCAGACTTTGGTGGATCAGGACAGAGCGCCTCAGGAGGCCGAGCTGGCAGCTCAACTAGTGGCTCATCAACATTCTCGGGTTTATCTATCAGCTTCGGTGGAGGCAGGCATGACCTCTAGAACCTTGGGCGTGCCATGTTTAGTGCCGGCTCTGCATAACGAGTGTTTGCCTAAGGATTTCAAGGGTCCTCGTAAAGTGCCTAATTATACAGCAGATCAACCCCTTGAAACTTGGATTGAGAGCTATGAGATGGTGATGTAGGGTAGAACCCTAATCGGCTGATCTTTCACGAAAGGAGTGGATCCCGCGATGAACACGAAGAACACGTGGGGGAAAACGAGGGGAATCACGAGGGGAAACACGAGAGAAACACTAAAACCAACAAGAATGATCACACATGTGCTAGATCCTCGAAACACAAAGAGAGATACAAGATCCATGATCAACAAGGGACGATACAAAGGGTAACCGGTTCTTCTCCGTGAGGAGGTCTTGAGTCCAAGGTGGATCTTCTCCGTAGAGGGGTCGCGGTCTCTCTCATGGAGTAGATCCTATATGGATGAGAGAAGCTCTATCTCTCAATGAGCTATCACAACGCTAAGCCTAACTAGAAGGAGGTGGGGGAGTATATATAGTCTAAGTCACGAAGGGGTAAGTGGGAAAGAGGGATACATGGGCCCTTGCCCGTTCACTGTGCGCAGACAGGCGCCAAATGTCCGGCCATTCGCGATTGGCCGGATGTCCGGGGCACGGCCCGGATGTCCGGGCTGGCGAGGTCGGCCTCGGTGCTCTCTGGATAGAGGGTGCCGAATTTCCGGGCACGCGCCGGATGTCCGGCCCGTTGCGGGGCGCCGGATGTCCGGGGGTCGGCCGGATGTCCAGCCGTTGTAGAGTCGCCTAGCGTCTGTCTCTCTCTGGTCTTCTTCTGGTTGGTGGCGCCAGATGTCCGGGCTCTTGCCGGATGTACGGCCGCTATAGCTCTGCGGCGACTCCACTTGAGGCACTTCTCGATCCGCTTCTGTGTGGACTTGTCCTATGCTTCGAGCATCTCCATGGTTGTCTCCTCGGTTCCTGAGCTCACGTAGTGTCTTTACATTAGGTAGCAACCATGTCTCATACGAGTGGGAAGGGGAAGCATTTAGGAACGGATTCACCTTGTGTCCGATGGCATATGCTTGAGTGTACATGGGGATGATCGTAGGATGCTCCGCATCATCTTCCCTCCCTTGGGGAAGATCCGACCTCGGACCGAAAACCTCTTCACCATGGAAACGGTTGTCGTGGACGGACTTTGATAGAGGCAAAGGTGTCCCGTCTTTCGATGAGATGGTGGCTATCATTTTGGAGGAAGTCGACTTTAACAATCCGACTACGAACATGCGAGGACGTCGCGCCTTAGCAATCGCTAAACCAACTCCGAGAGGTTATTGACCACACCGGAGCACGATCAACCTGACCACGAAGGTCTGTTTCCTTCACGCAAACGAAGAACAAGCAAGAAACTGAGATTGCAATCTGGATATTGCGAATATAAAATTAAAGCTTTAGTGATCAAGGTGGGGTTCTGTGACGTCTTGGTCTGGTCGTTGGACACAAACGAAGTATGCGAAGTTGCAGCTATGGCGAACATTTAATCTAACCAAAACCCAAAGTCTAAGCGACGCCCTAAGGGCTGTATATATGGAGGAAGAGGGGGGAATTTCGTGGCCCTTGGAGGAGGGGTCCGAAATCAACCCTAACTCTTGTTTCCCCACACGTACGGACTCTCAAAACAGCCTATACTTCAGTATTTCGAAAATACATGGGCTTGGCCCAATAATAAGATGACGCAGCACCTAGAATAGCCTCTGGACGAAATTTATGAAGTGGCATCTTGTATATTTCGTCCAAGCCTTCATGCACTCCTTATGGTGGCTTCAAAGTCCTGAAATTATCACTTGTAACTCTGTTCTTGATCCCCTTGCACATGCCATCATCTCCATGCTTGGTCTTGCTCCAGTGTTCATCCCTCTTATCCATGCCAGGCCCTTCATTTGTAAGCAAAACAAATGTGTCCAATTTAAGCAGCATCATATTCTCATGAACATTAGAATCATTACCAAGAAACGAAAGTACCTGATAATTTAATTGGCGTGCACGAGCTCTAGTAATTGGTCCAGTATGTATAGCAGCAGGGGCTGTGGGTGTAACAATGGTATTGATGTCCTCATCAGACTTGAGTTGGACGAAGAGGAAGACATGGCGCAATCCAAGTACTCCAAAGTATCGTTGGAGGAGTATACATGCAAAAAGAGCAAACACAAACAACACTCCAAAGTGTCGTCGGAGGAGCATGACATGTGTGAGCATAATCGCCAAATATGGAGGTGTCGGAGTACCAATGCTCGATGTCGTGGCATGAGTGGAGGTCCGAAGGTGCATCCAATAAGTCTGAGCGCTCCTCAACTTGAAGGTCCATGGGTTCCATCTCCAATGTCGGTCCTCCATCCAATAGATGTAACATGTAGACAAGAAGACAGAAACAAGAATGAAAGAGTGACCCATCCAATATGCATATTTGAGGATGGCTCAAAGGGAAGGAGTTCACCTTTAGGAGATTCTTGCAAATGTTGGTGTTGCACATCGTGTATGCCTTCGCATGACCAAGTTGTCGCATAACGGCACCACCTTGTGAATCCTCCAAAATGAAAGAACATGACAAACACTCAGAAAAACAAATGAGGTTAGCGGAAGTGCAAAACCTATCATTCGTGTGGTAAAATACCCAACAAGTGTATGCATCATGCTCATCATAAGAAAGGACAAGGGAGCATTTCATTGTATGGAGGCATATGATGCGAGAACAACCAAATACAATAGGCTCAAACAAGCAAGCATGCATCACAAGTAAAGTGTCCAAGTCTCCATGATCAATAAGCATAGATGCAACAATTGGAGGCAAGCGACAATGAACAAGATGTATCATGTGAGAGGCATGAACATATATGTCATCAACCCAAGAAAGCAAGTAAGAGTGTAACATGGGTGATGCGACAAAGCAAGCAATCATATGAATCAAGGCAAGCAAGCTAGTAGTGCGAATGATGAGGACATTACTACCTTGGATATGACCAAATATATTGCATATATGTATATTTGTGAGGTGATTTCTAATGCAAAGTATGCAATAATTTATTTATGTCATCCAGGACAAAAATACTTCACAAACTTTTGTGCCATGCCTAATTGCAGGTGTATGGGACATTTGTACAATACACATATGAAGATAAGGGAGAAAGAGATGTTTACTTGCTGTTCAAAAAGTTCTCTCACATCACTTTTGGCCCAAGACAAGATAGAGTCCAAGTCTCTCACGTTCTGGATTCAGATTCGGACTACACAGACATACCTGACTCAAAACGCCAACAACTTTTTCATACAGACTCCGAATTGAGTGATTCTTTTTGTTGGAAAGTAGATTTCATGCTCTTTCCAACACAATTGGAATCACCTTAAAATCCGTCCGGAGCGCTGAGTTATGGACGAAACAATCTGACGCTGCAGCAGAATCTGAGTCAAACTACAAGTCCAAAGGTGTTACGTCACCTCCACTTGGGCCCATGAGCCTTGTACGACCTAGGGTTGGTTTTAGGATGCCTTGGGACGTTCTCCCACCTCCTTGGCCGCCACCCCTTGCTCCTATATAAGTAGATCCATCTAGTAGCTTTTTCCTTGGGATTTGTTTAGTTAAAAGTTAGCCATTGCAACTTCGTGTACTTCGTTTGTGTCCAACGACCAGACCAAGACCGCTTACGGATCCCCACCTTTATCAATACTTCACATATACTCGCAATATTCAGATTGCTTTTATCATATTCTTACTTGTTCTTCGATTGCTTGCAGGAATAGACCTTCGTGGTCAGGTTGATTGTGCTCCGGCGTGGTCAATAACCTCTCGGAGTTGGTTTAGCGATTGCTAAGGCGCATCGTCATGCACGTTTGTAGTCGGATCGTCAAAGTCATCTTCACCAAATCGATAGTTATTATCTCATCGAAAGATCGGGGCCCTCGCCTCTATCAAGTGGTATCAGTTTTCAGGTTGCTCGGTGAGAATTTCTAGTTTTTTCTAGATTAGATTTATTTTCTTACCTATTGTCCAAGAAAAAGCCACAAAACAAAAGTTAGATCTATTCATACTTTGTCCTAGCCAGACTGAGCCTTTGCAATTTTTCTTTTCATTGTTTGCATTATTGAATTATCGGTTGCATCGCCGTGTCGAGTTGCTGGTCTTAGTGTCTAGTTCCTTTAGAGTTTCGAGTTCTGTTCACATTAGTCACGCCGCCGCTGCATCATTATCCCATCCGCTGTCCACCATCCCATCCACCAATTTCCACCACGTGCTACGCGCTGTTCATTGTCATAATCATAGTTGAGGTCACTCACATCTTCGCCTGATCCAATCTGCATCTTATCTAGTTTGTCTTGGAAAGAGGGAGAAAAAGAAGATAGAGAAAAAAAGAGAGAAAAAGGAAAAAGAAAAAGAAAAAGAGATAGAAGAAAAAGAAAAAAAAGCGTGAGAAAAAAAGAGAGAAGAAAAAAATCGGATCTATCTACAATCAATCTCGTACCTGAATTCGGATTGGAATCTGTTTTGTGCACTGTTCAGTAAAACAGGTGTATCTTCCTCATACGAAGTCCGTTTTGACTCCGTGAGTACTCAAATTGAAGCTAGCGACGAGCCGCATCTAAATAGTTGCAGAAGCTATTTCAATATTTGACACCTCAAAATCGGCTTATAAATAGGTCTTTTTGCGCTCCGAAGTTTGTGAACACAGCTTGTTCCGATTTTTCAGGCCAGTTTTAGAATTTTTTGACTCTTCATATCAACTCGGAATTGAGTGATTCTTTTTGCATTGGAAAGCTTGAGTTAGTAGCATTATTTGAAAGAATTTATTAGAAAATTGGCTCAAACTTTTCAAGAAGAAAGTTGGAGAGAGTGTTGTTGTATATCCTGCTTGGCAGTTGTTTTTCATCATTATCTTCACTGCCGTTGTGATCTTCACTTATATCTTGCTGTCAAGAGCTACTTAGTATCCTTCATTGATGCTAGTTGTGCTACGCCGTGACCTCATTAGTGTTCTAGGCTCGCGTCTCTAGTCCGGTCTAGCCTAGGACTAGCATAGTACCGTCGTTGAGCGTTTATTCAACATTGCATCTTTGAATTGATTATTGCTAAATTTTTTGCTACCATATATAGCCAACCCAGCTCCACATATTTCTACACCGTGTATACGCACGTTCCCTTGGCAATCGCTTTACACAATCTTCAGAGTTACTTGACACCGCTGGTTGCCTGTCACCACCTGCCGCATGGTAAGAACTTGTAAGATATTGATATTTGCTTTACTGTGAGCACTTTACAACCACATCCTAGTAGTGCATAGGAACATTATTCTCGAATTTTGTTTTTTGTTTCTACTAATCATGACAGGTTTCGGAGATAGAAGTTCTTGGACGACAGACACATTTTCACCATCACGAGAGTTGGGACAACACACACAAGCACATGGTCAGGTTATCTCTTTACCGTGATTTGAGGGTAGATTTAATCCTGCTATTTATCTAGCTTGGGAGCTTGAAGTGGAACAAGTTTTTCGTCACCATGA
This sequence comes from Triticum aestivum, assembly GCF_018294505.1. Lineage (NCBI taxonomy): Eukaryota > Viridiplantae > Streptophyta > Magnoliopsida > Poales > Poaceae > Triticum > Triticum aestivum. Next base: position 247,793,994 of record NC_057803.1, read on the forward strand.
CTTTTCTGAACTTGAGAGAGTACGAGCTGCCACTAGAGCATTTACTGGTTTTGCTGTTATTTGGTGGAGTGTGCATTGTAAGAAAAACATTGATAACCAACCCACAACTTGGAAACATTTGAAAGATGTAGTGAGACAACAATTTTTCCCTCCTTACTATCGTCGTGAATTGCTTCGCAAATTTGAACAATTTAAACAAGGCAACAACATTGTGCATGCTTACTACCAAGAGTTCAAATCTTATATCCATCATTGTGACATAGAAGAATCTGAGGATGATACAATGAATAGATTTTTTGGTGGTTTGAACCATGATATTCAGGCAAGATTTCAGTATATTCCTCGTTGCATTACTGGTATGTATGTTCGTGCTTGTACCTTTGAGAGACAGTTACAGGAGGATGCATTGGGTGACTACAACAACTACTATTCCAGTTCATGCTCACCACCGTCGGTTGGTTCCTCCACCGTTGCACCTACGAGAGCAGCCCCACCTCGGATTGTGAGCGCGACATCATCTCCAGAGTATGGTGCATTGTCTACGTCTGTACCTACATCAGCTACGTCTTTGCGACAAGGTAACAGTAAAGGTATTGATGATATAACTTCACATGAGAATGATGCATCCCTAGTTAACTTGAATGCATCATCTGTTGAGTTACCTGGTGATTTGAGCACAGCACCTATTTTAGAGAATCTTGATACTGTCATGAATGCGTCATGTGATCAAACAACTGAAATACCAACAATTTTGAGTGCACCCATTGAATTAACTGTTGATGTAAAAGAATCAATGTTTAATCATTTTGATATGACCTCTAATCTTGGTAATGATTGATAGAGGCAAAGGTGTCCCATCTTTCGATGAGATGATGGATATCGCTTTGGTGGCACTCGACTTTGACGATCCGACTACGAACGTGCGAGGACGTCGCGCCTTAGCAATCGCTAAACCAACTCCCAGAGGTTATTGACAACGCCGGAGCACGATCAACCTGGCCACGAGGGTCTGTTTCCTGCGAGCAAACGAAGAACAAGCAAGAAACTGAGATTGCAATCTGGATATTGCGAATATAAGATGAAAGCTTTATTGATCAAGGTGGGGTTCTGTGACGCCTTTGTCTGGTCGTTGAACACAAACGAAGTACGCGAAGTTGCAGCTATGGCGAACTTTTAATCTAAACAAAACCCAAAGTCTAAACGATGCCCTAAGGGCTGTATTTATGGAGGAAGAGGGGGGAATTTCGTGGCCCTTGGTGGAGGGGTCCGAAATCAACCCTATCTCTTGTTTCCCCACACATACGGACTCTAAAAATAGCCTATACTTATGTATTTCGAAATTACATGGGCCTGGCCCAATAATAAGGTGACGCAGCACCTAAAATAGCCTCGGGACGAAATTTATGAAGTGGCATCTTGTATATTTCGTCCAAGGCTTCATGCACCCATTATGGTGGCTTCAAAGTCCTGAAATCATCACTTGTAACTCCGTTCTTGTTCCCCTTGCGCATGCCATCATCTCCATGCTTGTTCTTGCTCCAATGTTCATCCTTCTCCAAGCTAGGCCCTTCATTTGTAAGCAAAACAAATGTATCCAATTTAGGCAGCATCATATTCTCATGAACATTAGAATCATTACAAAGAAACGAAAGTACCTGGTAATTTAGTTGGCGTGCACGAGCTCTAGTAATTGGTCCAGTATGTATAGCAGCAGGGGCTGTGGGTGTAACAATTGTATTGATGTCCTCATCATCCTCCCCTTCTTGAAATGAAGTCGTCCTCGACGGAAGTTCATCTTCCTCACCCAAATAAGGCTTCAAATCTGCAATGTTAAAAGTGGGACTAACCCCCAAATCTGCAGGCAGCTCAAGTTTATATGCATTATCATTTATTTCCTCTAACACCTTAAAGGGACCATCATCACGTGGCATTAACTTTGATTTGCGCAAATCAGGAAATCTATCCTTACGCAAATGTAACCAAACAAGATCTCCAGGTGCAAACACAACATGTTTTCTACCCTTATCTCCAGCAAGTTTATATTTAGCATACATACCTCAATGTTTTCCTTAGTTAACTCATGCATTTTTAAAATCAATTTAGCACGTTGTTTAGCATCAAAATTAACCTTCTCCGAAGATGGAAGAGGCAACAAATCAATAGGTGCACGAGGTAGGAAACCATACACAACTTCAAAAGGGCACATCTTAGTAGTAGAATGCAATGAACGATTATAAGCAAATTCAATATGAGGCAAGCATTCCTCCCACATTTTCTTATTATTCTTCAAAACAGCCCTAAGCATAGTAGACAACGTTCTATTGACTACTTCAGTTTGTCCATCAGTTTGGGGTGACAAGTAGTACTAAAAAGCAGTTTAGTCCCCAACTTAGCCCATAAACATCTCCAAAAGTGGCTAAGAAATTTAGTATCACGATCTGAAACAATAGTATTTGGCACACCATGCAAGCGAATAATTTCACGAAAGAACAAATCAGCAACATTAACAGCATCATCGCTTTTATGACATGGTATAAAGTGTGCCATTTTCGAGAATCTATCCACGACAACAAATATGCTATCCCTCCCCTTCTTTGTTCGGGGTAAACCTAAAACAAAGTCCATAGATATATCCTCCCAAGGAACACTAGGTACAGGCAAAGGCATATATAAACCATGAGGATTGAGTCGTGACTTAGCTTTTTGACATGTAGTGCAGCGAGCAATAAAACGCTCAACATCCCGTCTCATCTTTGGCCAAAAGAAATGTGTAGCAAGTACGTCCTCCGTCTTCTTCACGCCAAAGTGTCCCATTAATCCTCCTCCATGCGCCTCCTGCAACAACAAAAGACGAACGGAGCTAGCTGGAATGCATAGCTTGTTTGCACGAAACACAAATCCATCGTTAACAACAAACTTGTTCCACATTCTTCCTTCTTTACAATTCTGCATTACATCTTTAAAATCAGCATCATGCACATATTGATCTTTGATGGTCTCCAAACCAAATATTTTTAAGTCAAGTTGTGATAGCATAGTATAGCGACGAGACAATGCATCAGCAATAACATTTTCTTTTCCCTTCTTGTGTATAATGACATAAGGGAAAGTCTCAATGAATTCAACCCATTTAGCATGTCTACGATTCAGTTTAGCTTGACTTTTAATATGTTTCAAAGATTCATGATCAGAATGTATAACAAATTCTTTGGGCCATAAATAATGTTGCCATGTTTCTAAAGTCCGAACAAGAGCATATAATTCTTTATTATAAGTAGAATAATTCAGACTAGGCCCACTCAATTTTTTAGAAAAGTATGCAACAGGTTTGCCATATTGTAATAACACACCTCCTAATCCAATTCCACTAGCATCACATTCTAGGTCAAAAGTCTTATTAAAATCAGGAAGTTGGAGTAAAGGAGCATGTGTCAACTTATCTTTCAATACCGTGAAGGCTTCTTCCTGTGCGGTACCCCAAAGAAAAGGCACATCTTTCTTTGTAAGCTCATTGAGAGGTGCAGCAATGGTGCTGAAATCTCTCACAAAACGCCTATAGAATCCAGCGAGGCCAAGAAAACTCCTCACTTGTGTGACCGTTTTGGGCTGCGGCCAACTCTCAATAGCTTCAATCTTCGCTTTATCAACTTCAATTCCCTGTGGAGTAACAACATAGACAAGAAAAGATACTCGGTCGGTGCAAAAGGTGCACTTCCCAAGGTTACCAAACAAACGTGCATCACGTAGAGCAATAAAAACAGCACGTAAATGTTCCAAATGTTCTTCCAAAGATCTGCTATAAATCAATATGTCATCAAAGTAAACTACCACAAATCGTCCAATGAAAGCACGTAAAACTTCGTTCATTAATCTCATGAAAGTACTAGGTGCATTAGTTAACCCAAAAGGCATGACTAACCACTCATATAATCCAAACTTAGTTTTAAATGCTGTTTTCCATTCATCTCCCAATTTCATACGAATTTGATGGTAGCCACTACGCAAATCAACTTTGGAGAATATTGTAGAGCCACTCAATTCATCAAGCATATCATCTAGCCTAGGAATAGGATAACGATAACGAATAGTAATATTATTAATGCCTCTACAATCAACACACATACGTGATGTACCATCCTTTTTCGGCACTAGAATAATAGGAACAGCACAAGGACTAAGGGATTCGCGTATATAACCTCTGTCGAGAAGCTCTTGTACTTGACGCATAATCTCCTTCGTCTCCTCTGGATTGGTACGGTATGGTGCACGGTTTGGCAGTGAAGCACCGGGAATTAAGTCAATCTGATGCTCAATCCCTCGAATAGGCGGTAATCCCGGTGGCACGTCTTGTGGAAAAACGTCAGCGAACTCCTGCAAAATGTTAGTGACAGCAGGAGGCAAAGAGGAAGGCACGTCCTCGAATGAAAATAATGCCTCTTTGCACACAAAAGCATAGCAAACAGATTTGCTGAAATCTAGCTCATCAATATCAGATTTGGTGGCAAATAAACATGCACTTTTCAATTTAATTTCAGAAGCAACACTAGATGGTTTATTGTTAGGCTTCATTTGTTGCTCAAATTCTTTTGCCACAATCTGATTTTCACTCTTATTCTTCTCCTGTTGTGCTTTATTAGCTCTATTAATATCATCTTTCAAAATGGAATCAGGAGCCATAGGAAGCAAAGTAATATTTTTATCCTTATGAACAAGAGTATAGTGATTGTTTCTACCATGGTGTACAGAATTTTTATCAAATTGCCATGGTCTACCAAGTAATAAGGAACATGCTTGCATAGGTACCACATCACAATCAACATAATCATCATATGTAGAGATACTAAAATGCACACGAACAGTACGTGTTACCTTAACCTTGCCGCTGTTGTTGAACCATTGGATGTAGTAAGGATGTGGATGTGGTCTTGTGGTGAGAGAAAGCTTCTCCACCATCTCCATGCTAGCCAAGTTGTTGCAGCTCCCTCCGTCTATTATGATGCGCACAGAACGTTCCTTCACAACTCCCTTGGTATGGAACAAATTGTGCCTCTGATTTTGCTCAGCTTGTGTGACCTGCACACTCAAAACACGTTGAGCAACTAAACATTCATACCTGTCAGTGTCTTCAGGAGCCATGTATTGCGTCTCATGATCAGAATCATCTCCACCATGTTCTTCACGTGTAATAAGAGCCAATGTCTCCTCATCATAGTCACTAGCGGACTCATATCCACCATCCGCGGTAATAATCATCACACGCGGAGATTTGCATTCCCTCGCATAATGACCTCCTCCCTTACAACGACGACAAATAATATCACTTGTGTGCCCTGTTGATGCCATGGAAGAAGAAGAACGCTGTGCAGGCCCCGCAGGTGCGCTCTTGGCAGATAATGGTGGTTGTGCCTGTTTTCTTGTATCACGGCTGGAGGTGGCACCGGATGGAGGTGCTGGTGCAGTTGAAGTAGAAGATGCACGTGGTGTCCATGATGAAGGTCGGCCTGCAGAAAAGTTAGTTCGCCCCAATGCTTGTCGATCCTGCACTTCACGTTCAGCTTTACAAGCAAGATGGAATAAACGATTGATATTAGTATACTCCTTATAGTCTAGAATGGTCTGAATCTCTCTATTTAATCCACCCAGAAAACGTGCAAGCATAGCTTCATTCTCCTCAACAATACCACATCTAATCATGCCAGTTTGTAATTCCTGATAATATTCTTCTACAGAATTTTTCCCTTGTCTTAAACGCTGCAATTTTTGAAGCAATTCACGTTGATAATATGGTGGAACCCAACGCGTACGCATAGCAGTTTTCAAAGCAGCCCAAGTAGTTGGAATAGGATATAATCTACAATGTTCAGACCACCATACACATGCAAAACTAGTGAAAGAACAAACAGCAGCAGCAACTCGTCTCTCCTCAGGATATTGTAAACATGTAAATCGTTGTTCAGTTTCTAACTCCCAAGTAAGATATATATCAGGAACATATCTACCCTCAAATGGTGGAATATTCAATTTCAGTTTAGGAATATGGACATCATCTCGTACCTGAGGTGGTGGTGCAGGCCTACCATTACGAATATATACCTGAGGTCGACCTGGTGGTGGTGGTGCTGGTGGCTGCACGTAGTTCGGATTTTGATCAACCTCATCCTCATAATCTCCCACATAATCATCATCCTCCTGGGTACCAGCAGCAGAAGTAGCAGGAGCCAAAGAAGCACCAACAGTAGTAGCAGCGGCACCTGAATTTTGTCCTCGCTCAATAGGAACACGCTGTGCTCGTCCATAAAGATTCGGAAGGGGGCGTAGTTGTTGTTGTTGTAGAGGTGCGACAGGTGCAGCCGGTGGTGGAAGACGCGCAAGTAGTTCATTAAATCTGTTATCGAGCTTTGTTTCGAATGTCTTCTCAAGGCCAGTAATCTTCTCCATAGCCTCTTCAAAATTGTTCAGCACATCTTGCACCTGTTCAGTCATCATTTGCTGAAACTTATCATGAAGCTCCTTGTTCGATAAGTTCTCCCAGTCAATCTCGTCGGCTTGTGATCCTGGCATGTGATAGAGGCGGGGTGTCCCGATCTTTTGATGAGATGATACTACCGATTTGGTGGAGACGACTTTGACGATCCGACTACAAACGTGCACGACGTTGCGCCTTAGCAATCGCTAAACCAATCTCCTGAGGTTATTGACCACGCCGGAGCACGATCAACCTGACCACGAAGGTCTATTCCTGCAAGCAATCGAAGAACGAGCAAGAATATGATAAAAGCAATCTGAATATTGCGAATATATATGAAGTATTGATAAAGGTGGGGATCCGTAAGCGGTCTTGGTCTGGTCGTTGGACACAAACGAAGTACACGAAGTTGCAATGGCTAACTTTTAACTAAACAAATCCCAAGGAAAAGCTACTAGATGGATCTACTTATATAGGAGCAAGGGGTGGCGGCCAAGGAGGTGGGAGGACGTCCCAAGGCAGCCTAAAACTAAATCTAGGTCGTACAAGGCCAATGGGCCCAAGTGGAGGTGATGTAACACCTTTGGACTTGTAGTTTGACTCGGATTCTGCTGCAGTATCAGATTGTTTCGTCCACAACTCAACGCTCCGGACGAATTTGAAGGTGATTCCAATTGGGTTGGAAAGTGCACGAAATCTAGTTTCCAACAAAAAAAGAATCACCCAATTCGGAGTCCGTATGAAAAACTTGTGTGCGTTTTGAGTCAGGTGTGTCTGTGCAGTCCGAATCTGAATCCAGAACGTGAGAGACTTGGACTCTATCTTCTCTTGGGCCAAAAGTGACGTGAGAGAACTTTTTGGACAGCAAATAAACATCTCTTTCTTCCTTATCTTCATATGTGGATTGTACAAATGTCCCATACACCTGCAATTAGACAAAACACAAAAGTGTGAAGTATTTTTGTTCTGGATAACATAAATAGATTATTGAATAGTTTGCACTAGAAATCACCTGACAAATATGCATATATGCAATATTTTTGGTCATATCCAAGATAGTCATGTCCTCATCACTACCACAAATCGTCCAATGAAAGCACGTAAAACTTCGTTCATTAATCTCATGAAAGTACTAGGTGCATTAGTTAACCCAAAAGGCATGACTAACCACTCATATAATCCAAACTTAGTTTTAAATGCTGTTTTCCATTCATCTCCCAATTTCATACGAATTTGATGGTAGCCACTACGCAAATCAACTTTGGAGAATATTGTAGAGCCACTCAATTCATCAAGCATATCATCTAGCCTAGGAATAGGATGACGATAACGAATAGTAATATTATTAATGCCTCTACAATCAACACACATACGTGATGTACCATCCTTTTTCGGCACTAGAATAATAGGAACAGCACAAGGACTAAGGGATTCGCGTATATAACCTTTGTCGAGAAGCTCTTGTACTTGACGCATAATCTCCTTCGTCTCCTCTGGATTGGTACGGTATGGTGCACGGTTTGGCAGTGAAGCACCGGCAATTAAGTCAATCTGATGCTCAATCCCTCGAATAGGCGGTAATCCCGGTGGCACGTCTTGTGGAAAGACGTCAGCGAACTCCTGCAAAATGTTAGTGACAGCAGGAGGCAAAGAGGAAGGCACGTCCTCGAATGAAAATAATGCCTCTTTGCACACAAAAGCATAGCAAACAGATTTGCTGAAATCTAGCTCATCAATATCAGATTTGGTGGCAAATAAACATGCACTTTTTAATTTAATTTCAGAAGCAACACTAGATGGTTTATTATTAGGCTTCATTTGTTGCTCAAATTCTTTTGCCACAATCTGATTTTCACTCTTATTCGTCTCCTGTTTTGCTTTATTAGCTCTATTAATATCATCTTTCAAAATGGAATCAGGAGTCATAGGAAGCAAAGTAATATTTTTATCCTTATGAACAAGAGTATAGTGATTGTTTCTACCATGGTGTACAGAATTTTTATCAAATTGCCATGGTCTACCAAGTAATAAGGAACATGCTTGCATAGGTACCACATCACAATCAACATAATCAGCATATGTAGAGATACTAAAATGCACACGAACAGTACGTGTTACCTTAACCTTGCCGCTGTTGTTGAACCATTGGATGTAGTAAGGATGTGGATGTGGTCTTGTGGTGAGAGAAAGCTTCTCCACCATCTCCATGCCAGCCAAGTTGTTGCAGCTCCCTCCGTCTATTATGACGCGCACAGAACGTTCCTTCACAACTCCCTTGGTATGGAACAAATTGTGCCTCTGATTTTGCTCAGCTTGTGTGACCTGCACACTCAAAACACGTTGAGCAACTAAACATTCATACCTGTCAGCGTCTTCAGGAGCCATGTATTGCGTCTCATGATCAGAATCATCTCCACGATGTTCTTCACGTGTAATAAGAGCCAATGTCTCCTCATCATAGTCACTAGCGGACTCATATCCACCATCCGCGGTAGCAATCATCACACGCGGAGATTTGCATTCTCTCGCATAATGACCTCCTCCCTTACAACAACGACAAATAATATCACTTCTGTGCCCTATTGATGCCCTGGAGGAAGAAGAACTCTGTGCAGGCCCGGCAGGTGCGCTCTTGGCAGATAATGGTGGTTGTTCCTGTTTTCTTTTTTCGCTCTTTTTTTTGCGCTGCTTTTTTTTGCGCTGCTCTCTTTTTTTTGTGGAAAATCACTATAATGGCGAGTGTCTCAAAACTCTTCCCAGGTCAAACTGACAGGATGGGCACGAAATTTTTGTGACCAAATTTTTTTTGACTGCCCGGACCCAAAAACTGGAAACGGGTCAAAAAAACTTTCTATAACGGCGACTATCTCAATACGCTTAGAAACACCTAAAAATAGGATAGCCAGAAATTTTTTTGTCAAGTGCGTTTTCCGAAAATTTTGGGCCTAAACGGAGGGTGGTTTTCGGACTCTTTTTTTTTTTGGAAACCAACCTCTTCTACGGACGGCAAAAGATTGCTGGAATCCGAAACCTACTCAGACATGGAAACACGAATCGGAAATTAGATGGATCCCGAAAACAAACCTAATATGCAAGGAACTCGGATTGGTGGTGGATATATGGATACGGATTCGGAGCGGTGGCGGATAAGCGGTGGTGGTAGATGGCAGGGGCGATGATGATGGTGCGGCGGCAGCGTGACAACTTATGACCAGAACTCGAAACTCTAAAAGACTAGACTCTAAGACCAGCAACTAGACACGACGATGCAACCGCAAATTCAACAAAGCAAAACCCTAAAAAGATTATGCAAAGGCTCAGATTGGTTCGGATATGATGAACTAACCCTAATTTTTTTGTGGCTTTTTCGTGGACTGTAGGTATGAAGAACAGACTCGATCTAAACTACGAAAAACTGTAAAATCTCACCGAGCAACCTGGAAATCTGATACCACTTGATAGAGGCAAAGGTGTCCCGTCTTTCGATGAGATGATGGATATCGCTTTGGTGGCAGTCGACTTTGACGATCCGACTACAAACGTGCGAGGACGTCGCGCCTTAGCAATCGCTAAACCAACTCCAAGAGGTTATTGACCACGCCGGAGCACGATCAACCTGACCACGAGGGTCTGTTTCCGGCGAGCAAACGAAGAACAAGCAAGAAACTGAGATTGCAATCTGGATATTGCGAATATAAGATGAAAGCTTTATTGATCAAGGTGGGGTTCTATGACGCCTTTGTCTGGTCGTTGAACACAAACGAAGTACGTGAAGTTGCAGCTATGGCGAACTTTTAATCTAAACAAAACCCAAAGTCTAAACGATGCCCTAAGGGCTGTATATATGGAGGAAGAGGGGGGAATTTCGTGGCCCTTGGTGGAGGGGTCCGAAATCAACCCTATCTCTTGTTTCCCCACACATACGGACTCTAAACATAGCCTATACTTATGTATTTCGAAATTACATGGGCCTGGCCCAATAATAAGGTGACGCAGCACCTAAAATAGTCTCGGGACGAAATTTATGAAGTGGCATCTTGTATATTTCGTCCAAGGCTTCATGCACCCATTATGGTGGCTTCAAAGTCCTGAAATCATCACTTGTAACTCCGTTCTTGTTCCCCTTGCGCATGCCATCATCTCCATGCTTGTTCTTGCTCCAATGTTCATCCTTCTCCAAGCTAGGCCCTTCATTTGTAAGCAAAACAAATGTATCCAATTTAGGCAGCATCATATTCTCATGAACATTAGAATCATTACCAAGAAACGAAAGTACCTGGTAATTTAGTTGGCGTGCACGAGCTCTAGTAATTGGTCCAGTATGTATAGCAGCAGGGGCTGTGGGTGTAACAATTGTATTGATGTCCTCATCAATGATTCTGTGTTGAATGACTTATTGCATGTTTTCTTATTTAAGCATGTTGTAGCATGTAAATTTGATGCAAGTAAGGTTTATTCACCAATGTTGGGATGGTTTAATGATGAATATTGTCAATCTTTTGATATGAATAAGAGCTTCACTTATATGTGCAAACTGAGTTGCAATATTTTCATGCCTTATACTTATGATAATATTTTGGCTTTATATTTTATGATCTATGAAAGTTACTCATGTATACATGTGTCATATGTGCAAAAATCAAGGGAAGTAAAAATGGATGACATATACATATACAACATGTACACCTTGTCTCTTTTGTTAGCCACATTTCAGATTAAGCAACGCCGAGGACGGCTTTGTTTTCAAGAAGGGGAGGATGATGAGGACATGACTACCTTGGATATGACCAAATATATTGCATACATGTATATTTGTGAGGTGATTTCTAATGCAAACTATGCAATAATTTATTTATGTCATCCAGGACAAAAATACTTCACAAACTTTTGTGCCATGCCTAATTGCAGGTGTATGGGACATTTGTACAATACACATATGAAGATAAGGGAGAAAGAGATGTTTACTTGCTGTTCAAAAAGTTCTCTCACGTCACTTTTGGCCCAAGACAAGATAGAGTCCAAGTCTCTCACGTTCTGGATTCAGATTCGGACTGCACAGACATATCTGACTCAAAACGCCAACAACTTTTTCATACAGACTCCGAATTGGGTGATTCTTTTTTTGTTGGAAAGTAGATTTCATGCTCTTTCCAACACAATTGGAATCACCTTAAAATCCATCCGGAGCGCTGAGTTATGGACGAAACAATCTGACGCTGCAGCAGAATCTGAGTCAAACTACAAGTCCAAAGGTGTTACGTCACCTCCACTTGGGCCCATGAGCCTTGTACGACCTAGGGTTGGTTTTAGGATGCCTTGGGACGTTCTCCTACCTCCTTGGCCGCCACCCCTTGCTCCTATATAAGTAGATCCATCTAGTAGCTTTTTCTTTGGGATTTGTTTAGTTAAAAGTTAGCCATTGCAACTTCGTGTACTTCGTTTGTGTCCAACGACCAGACCAAGACCGCTTACGGATCCCCACCTTTATCAATACTTCATATATACTCGCAATATTCAGATTGCTTTTATCATATTCTTACTTGTTCTTCGATTGCTTGCAGGAATAGACCTTCGTGGTCAGGTTGATTGTGCTCCGGCGTGGTCAATAACCTCTCGGAGTTGGTTTAGCGATTGCTAAGGCGCATCGTCATGCATGTTTGTAGTCGGATCGTCAAAGTCATCTTCACCAAATCGATAGTTATTATCTCATCGAAAGATCGGGGCCCTCGCCTCTATCAGCGAAGATGCAACGTACTAGAAGGAATCATGTCAAGTATGTCATGTGTGCAAATAGTGGTCATGAAAATAATGCACAAGACATATCATAAGCATAAAAGGAGGATATGAGAAAAATAGCATCAATAGCATGAGGCACATGATAAACATGGCAATAGCAACAAGGATCTCCACCAAGCATGCAAATACACATAGGAGTAGCATAATGGTGAATCATGGGTAGATGCAAGCAAGGGTCACAATTGCATGGCAAAGAAGCAAGCATAGCATGCAAAGTGAACACGGTAAAATGAGCATGAAGCGACAAGCGGTATATAGCCCATAGCCATGTGAGAGCCAAGTGAGGCAGATGCGCATAGTCGGTGCGCGAAGAGAGTGATGGGAAGGATAGTTCACGGGATCCCAAGTCATCTTTGCTCTCAAGAGCTCGTTTCGTCAACTCTTGGGATTGAGAGGTTGACGAGTATACGTGAGTACCTACACAAAACAAAGACAAAGGGAAAATTGTGTGTGCATGGTAGATGTACACATCATCCATCATGTTGCGCACATGTTTGTGTCGGTTAGCACAAAATATCCAATGCTCAAATAAATGAGATGCATGATATAGAAACATGTCATCCATCATGATAGGTTTGTTGTTAGTATAGAATAATAGAGACTCAAATTGTGTAATGCATCATGGGAAATATCTAGAGCATTGTTATGCATGGAATGCATATGGTGCAAGCAATTATGAGAATCATGCAAAGTATGGAATGCATCAAAATCTCCTAATATGTATGAGGAAACTATGGGGGTCTCCTCATGAGCATTAATGGAAACATCACCCAGAGAATATTGACAACATCCAAAACAATGCATATTTGGAACAATGTGATCATGGCATGGCATAGTAGATGAATTGCGCAAATCATGTAAAGGAAGCATGTCAATATCATCACAAGAAAAACAAAAGCCAATGACCATCATCTCGTCATCTATGCAATAAGTGCAAATGGGATTTATTGTAACGGGGCATGCATAGTCACTATGTTGAGATTGAAATGATGCAATATGGGATATCTCACTCATAGCATATGACAAGGTTAATGGATTGTCAAACATGATGTGACCAATAGAATTTTCACATGATATCCTATGGAGCATAACATCACAACCAGGCAAATCAACATGCTCATCATCATATTCATCATAAATTGGTAAGTCATGACATGAAGAATTCGCACTAGCATGAAGCATGGGAATAGGTGGATCAACATCATGCAAGAAATCATTGGTGAGATAGTCCACTAGTGGGACAAGAGAAGCACCATCACCTATGTTACCTTTGGAGCATCTCTCATGTGTTATAGGTGAGGTGTCGAAGACCAAGTCGTGGTCATCTTCATCTTGATGGAACCATGTGGGGGGTGCATCATCGTCCACCATGGCCATCGTCGTCGTTGTAGGTATGGACTCGTCGAGGATAGGCGTGTCGTCATGTAGGAGACCTAGCACCAAAGAAAACACAGTCGGAGTAGAGGTTAAGTTGTTAGAAATCATAGTGTCCTCACGTGCCGTGTCAACTACCTCACTCACTAAGTGTGGTGGCTCACTCACTCCCTCTTGGATGCTCTCACTCATATGGTTGGTGGAGTCACTCAAATGGCGCTCAGCCTCACATAGGATGTGTGGCATGCTCTCAAGTGTGGGGCTAGTGGTGGTCACACTCATCCTCTCATAGGAAATGCACTCAATGTCACATATGGTGGAGTCACTCATATCACTCATGTGGTGGTGGCTCTCCTCACATGGGAATTGGGGCATCTCTTCATATGTGGATGTCGGAGAGATGTAGGTGCAAATGTCTCCATGCTCAATCATGTCGTGGTCGTAGCCGTGGATGAAGGCCAAAGATGACACATCATCACTCTCCTCCAAGACCAAAGATAAGGTCTCATGTGCGGTCTCGTAGCTTGACTCGGAGTATGAGTCTAATATGGGCACCATCTTCATGTTGTTGAAGAGGTTCGTGCTCGTCGCCATGGTCGAAGGGGATGGCTGTTGCTCGACCTTCTTGTCGCTATCTTGTTGTAGGAGGCCCATATGATGTGGCACCTTGTAGCTCGTCTCCATGACCGAAGGGAATTTCCCATGCTCGGCCATCTTCCTTGAGAGGCTTCCGAAGATGGAAGTGTCGCCCTCGCTCGTAGGTGGTCGCCTTGGACTTGATGAAGTCGTTGTAGGCGTACTTGTGGGAAGTAGGTGAAGATACCGTACGTCCAAAGGCGAAGATGCCTTGATAGAACTTGGTGAAGATGCCAAAGTTGTGGTGGTAGTAGCTGTAGCGCCGTCTTGGTTGTGGTCATCTCGCGGTCTTCTCTTTTGATCATGAAGCGTGGACTTGGCGTGAAGTAGGGCTTGTTGGGACTTGTACATTTGCGCTTGGTGAGCATCGTCATGATGATGTTAGCGTTGTCGCACTTGAGCTCGTCGTAGATGTCGTTCGTCGTCGTCGTGCACATGTTGCTTGGAGGTGACTTGCCCTTCATGACGAGGTTGATCAAGAACGTGATGGTGGTCGCCATGGAAATGTGGACGTGGACGACTTGCTCTTGCATCATTTTTGCGCTCCAAAGACTTGTGATTGGAATGTCGCTGCCTTGAGGATGATGAAGGGGAAGAACAGTTTATCAACAAGGTCCGAATCTCCTCCATCCTTGCATATTGCTCCTCCTTTTGTGCGGAAAGCTTGTTGTCGATGTAGTCCCTTTTCCTCGCTTCAGAGTGGCGAATGTCAATGGAGATGTTCTCGATGCGCTCTCGCAATCTTGATTGTGTGCCTTGCATTTTTCGTTGTAGATCGAAGATTGACGCTTTGGTGATGTAGTTGTTCACGCCGTCGTTGTTGTAGAAGACCGGAGATGAAATGCCTTGCCTATCCATCACTCCAAGAGAAAAATGTGAGTGGTAGAAAGAGAAGAACGAATACCAAATGTACCTTGACCGAAGTTGAAAGTGGTTCAATGATCACTCCAATGTGGACAAGGAAATAGCACAATTGGTACCAATTCTTGTTGGTTTCTCACAACTACACAAATAAGGCTTATGGTGGAGCTCGGTGAGGATAGTGGCACAAAAATTTGATGTAAAATGTTAGCAAGAGTCAATAATGTTGAAAGAGATTCACAAATTCGCAAGTGTAACAAGTAGACCAATAGCAATATGTGCTACACGGAAACACACACACGGATAGATAAATGGGGTCATGCAACCAAGGAATGAGCTCAAAATGCGGAATCCACGGAAAATGCTTGTGTTGCACAACTCAAGAGAGACTCTAGCATGATTGCTCAATAGGCGGATACGACACTTGTGCACAACCTATAAGATGCAAAATGTATGAACTTCTTGATAGAGGCAAAGGTGTCCCGTCTTTCGATGAGATGATGGATATCACTTTGGTGGCAGTCGACTTTGACGATCCGACTACGAACGTGCGAGGACGTCGCGCCTTAGCAATCGCTAAACCAACTCCGAGAGGTTATTGACCACGCCGGAGCACGATCAACCTGACCACGAGGGTCTGTTTCCTGCGAGCCAACGAAGAACAAGCAAGAAATTGAGATTGCAATTTGGATATTGCGAATATAAGATGAAAGCTTTATTGATCAAGGTGGGGTTCTGTGACGCCTTTGTCTGGTCGTTGAACACAAACGAAGTACGCGAAGTTGCAGCTATGGCGAACTTTTAATCTAAACAAAACCCAAAGTCTAAACGATGCCCTAAGGGCTGTATATATGGAGGAAGAGGGGGGGAATTTCGTGGCCCTTGGTGGAGGGGTCCGAAATCAACCCTATCTCTTGTTTCCCCACACATACGTACTCTAAAAATAGCCTATACTTATGTATTTCGAAATTACATGGGCCTGGCCCAATAATAAGGTGACGCAGCACCTAAAATAGCCTCGGGACGAAATTTATGAAGTGGCATCTTGTATATTTCGTCCAAGGCTTCATGCACCCATTATGGTGGCTTCAAAGTCCTGAAATCATCACTTGTAACTCCGTTCTTGTTCCCCTTGCGCATGCCATCATCTCCATGCTTGTTCTTGCTCCAATGTTCATCCTTCTCCAAGCTAGGCCCTTCATTTGTAAGAAAAACAAATGTATCCAATTTAGGCAGCATCATATTCTCATGAACATTAGAATCATTACCAAGAAACGAAAGTACCTGGTAATTTAGTTGGCGTGCACGAGCTCTAGTAATTGCTCCAGTATGTATAGCAGCAGGGGCTGTGGGTGTAACAATTGTATTGATGTCCTCATCATCCTTCCCTTCTTGAAATGAAGTCGTCCTCGACGGAAGTTCATCTTCCTCACCCAAATAAGGCTTCAAATCTGCAATATTAAAAGTGGGACTAACCCCAAAGTCTGCAGGCAGCTCAAGTTTATATGCATTATCATTTATTTTCTCTAACACCTTAAAGGGACCATCAGCACGTGGCATTAACTTTGATTTGCGCAAATCAGGAAATCTATCCTTACGCAAATGTAACCAAACAAGATCTCCAGGTGCAAACACAACATGTTTTCTACCCTTATCTCCAGCAAGTTTATATTTAGCATACATACGCTCAATGTTTTCCTTAGTTAACTCATGCGTTTTTAAAATCAATTCAGCACGTTGTTTAGCATCAAAATTAACCTTCTCCGAAGATGGAAGAGGCAACAAATCAATAGGTGCACGAGGTAGGAAACCATACACAACTTCAAAAGCGCACATCTTAGTAGTAGAATGCAATGAACGATTATAAGCAAATTCAATATGAGGCAAGCATTCCTCCCACATTTTCTTATTATTCTTCAAAACAGCCCTAAGCATAGTAGACAACGTTCTATTGACTACTTCAGTTTGTCCATCAGTGTGGGGTGACAAGTAGTACTACAAAGCAGTTTAGTCCCCAACTTAGCCCATAAACATCTCCAAAAGTGGCTAAGAAATTTAGTATCACGATCTGAAACAATAGTATTTGGCACACCATGCAAGCGAATAATTTCACGAAAGAACTAATCAGCAACATTAACAGCATCATCGCTTTTATGACATGGTATAAAGTGTGCCATTTTCGAGAATCTATCCACGACAACAAATATGCTATCCCTCCCCTTCTTTGTTTGGGGTAAACCTAAAACAAAGTCCATAGATATATCCTCCCAAGGAACACTAGGTACAGGCAAAGGCATATATAAACCATGAGGATTGAGTCGTGACTTAGCTTTTTGACATGTAGTGCAGCGAGCAATAAAACGCTCAACATCCCGTCTCATCTTTGGCCAAAAGAAATGTGTAGCAAGTACGTCCTCCGTCTTCTTCACGCCAAAGTGTCCCATTAATCCTCCTCCATGCGCCTCCTGCAACAACAAAAGACGAACCGAGCTAGCTGGAATGCATAGCTTGTTAGCACGAAACACAAATCCATCGTTAACGACAAACTTGTTCCACATTCTTCCTTCTTTACAATTCTGCATTACATCTTTAAAATCAGCATCATGCACATATTGATCTTTGATGGTCTCCAAACCAAATATTTTGAAGTCAAGTTGTGAAAGCATAGTTTAGCGGCGAGACAATGCATCAGCAATAACATTTTCTTTTCCCTTCTTGTGTTAAATGACATAAGGAAAAGTCTCAATGAATTCAACCCATTTAGCATGTCTATGATTCAGTTTAGCTTAACTTTTAATATGTTTCAAAGATTCATGATCAGAATGTATAACAAATTCTTTGGGCCATAAATAATGTTGCCATGTTTCTAAAGTCCGAACAAGAGCATATAATTCTTTATCATAAGTAGAATAATTCAGACTAGGCCCACTCGATTTTTCAGAAAAGTATGCAACAGGTTTTCCATCTTGTAATAACACACCGCCTAATCCAATTCCACTAGCATCACATTCAAGCTCAAAAGTCTTATTAAAATCAGGAAGTTGGAGTAAAGGAGCATGTGTCAACTTATCTTTCAATACCGAGAAGGCTTCTTCCTGCGCGGTACCCCAAAGAAAAAGCACATCTTTCTTTGTAAGCTCATTGAGAGGTGCAGCAATGGTGCTGAAATCTCTCACAAAACGCCTATAGAATCCAGCGAGGCCAAGAAAACTCCTCACTTGTGTGACCGTTTTGGGCTGCGGCCAACTCTCAATAGCTTCAATCTTGGCTTTATCAACTTCAATTCCCTGTGGAGTAACAACATAGCCAAGAAAAGATACTCGGTCGGTGCAAAAGGTGCACTTCCCAAGGTTACCAAACAAACGTGCATCACGTAGAGCAATAGAAACAGCATGTAAATGTTCCAAATGTTCTTCCAAAGATCTGCTATAAATCAACATGTCATCAAAGTAAACTACCACAAATCGTCCAATGAAAGCACGTAAAACTTCGTTCATTAATCTCATGAAAGTACTAGGTGCATTAGTTAACCCAAAAGGCATGACTAACCACTCATATAATCCAAACTTAGTTTTAAATGCTGTTTTCCATTCATCTCCCAATTTCATACGAATTTGATGGTATCCTGATAGAGGCAAAGGTGTCCCGTCTTTCGATGAGATGATGGATATCGCTTTGGTGGAAGTCGACTTTGACGATCCGACTACGAACGTGCGAGGACGTCGCGCCTTAGCAATCGCTAAACCAACTCCAAGAGGTTACTGACCACGCCGGAGCACGATCAACCTGACCACGAGGGTCTATTTCCTGCGAGCAAACAAAGAACAAGCAAGAAACTAAGATTGCAATCTGGATATTGCGAATATAAGATGAAAGCTTTATTGATCAAGGTGGGGTTCTGTGATGCCTTTGTCTGGTCGTTGAACACAAACGAAGTACGGGAAGTTGCAGCTATGGAGAACTTTTAATCTAAACAAAACCCAAAGTCTAAACGGTGCCCTAAGGGCTGTATATATGGAGGAAGAGAGGGGGAATTTCGTGGCCCTTGGTGGAGGGGTCCGAAATCAACCCTATCTCTTGTTTCCCCACACATACGGACTCTAAAAATAGCCTATACCTATGTATTTCGAAATTACATGGGCCTGGCCCAATAAAAAAAGGTGACGCAGCACCTATAATAGCCTCGGGACGAAATTTATGAAGTGGCATCTTGTATATTTCGTCCAAGGCTTCATGCACCCATTATGGTGGCTTCAAAGTCCTGAAATCATCACTTGTAACTCCGTTCTTGTTCCCCTTGTGCATGGCATCATCTCCATGCTTGTTCTTGCTCCAATGTTCATCCTTCTCCAAGCTAGGCCCTTCATTTGTAAGCAAAACAAATGTATCCAATTTAGGCAGCATCATATTCTCATGAACATTAGAATCATTACCAAGAAACAAAAGTACCTGATAATTTAATTGGCGTGCGCGAGGTCTAGTAATTGGTCCCGTATATGTAGCAGTAGGGGCTGTGGTTGTAACAATGGTATTGATGTCCTCATCATCCTCCCCTTCTTGAAATGAAGTCGTCCTCGACGGAAACTCATCTTCCTCACCCAAATAAGGCTTCAAATCTGCAATGTTAAAAGTGGGACTAACCCCAAAATCTGCAGGCAGCTCAAGTTTATATGCATTATCATTTATTTTCTCTAACACCTTAAAGGGACCATCAGCACGTGGCATTAGCTTTGATTTGCACAAATCAGGAAATCTATCCTTACGCAAATGTAACCAAACAAGATCTCCAGGTGCAAACACAACATGTTTTCTACCCTTATCTCCAGCAAGTTTATATTTAGCATTCATACGCTCAATGTTTTCCTTAGTTAACTCATGCATTTTTAAAATCAATTCAGCACGTTGTTTAGCATCAAAATTAACCTTCTCCGAAGATGGAAGAGGCAACAAATCAATAGGTGCACGAGGTAGGAAACCATACACAACTTCAAAAGGGCACATCTTAGTAGTAGAATGCAATGAACGATTATAAGCAAATTCAATATGAGGCAAGCATTCCTCCCACATTTTCTTATTATTCTTCAAAACAGCCCTAAGCATAGTAGACAACGTCCTATTGACTACTTCAGTTTGTCCATCAGTTTGGGGGTGACAAGTTGATAGAGGCAAAGGTGTCCCGTCTTTCGATGAGATGGTGGATTTCGCTTTGGTGGAAGTCGACTTTGACGATCCGACTACGAACGTGCGAGGACGTCGCGCCTTAGCAATCGCTAAACCAACTCCGAGAGGTTATTGACCACGCCGGAGCACGATCAACCTGACCACGAGGGTCTGTTTCCTGCGAGCAAACGAAGAACAAGCAAGAAACTGAGATTGCAATCTGGATATTGCGAATATAAGATGAAAGCTTTATTGATCAAGGTGGGGTTCTGTGACGCCTTTGTCTGGTCGTTGAACACAAACGAAGTACGCGAAGTTGCAGCTATGGCGAACTTTTAATCTAAACAAAACCCAAAGTCTAAACGATGCCCTAAGGGCTGTATATATGGAGGAAGAGGGGGGAATTTCGTGGCCCTTGGTGGAGGGGTCCGAAATCAACCCTATCTCTTGTTTCCCCACACATACGGACTCTAAAAATAGCCTATACTTATGTATTTCGAAATTACATGGGCCTGGCCCAATAATAAGGTGACGCAGCACCTAAAATAGCCTCGGGATGAAATTTAGGAAGTGGCATCTTGTATATTTCGTCCAAGGCTTCATGCACCCATTATGGTGGCTTCAAAGTCCTGAAATCATCACTTGTAACTCCGTTCTTGTTCCCCTTGCGCATGCCATCATCTCCATGCTTGTTCTTGCTCCAATGTTCATCCTTCTCCAAGCTAGGCCCTTCATTTGTAAGCAAAACAAATGTATCCAATTTAGGCAGCATCATATTCTCATGAACATTAGAATCATTACCAAGAAACGAAAGTACCTGGTAATTTAGTTGGCGTGCACGAGCTCTAGTAATTGGTCCAGTATGTATAGCAGCAGGGACTGTGGGTGTAACAATTGTATTGATGTCCTCATCATCCTCCCCTTCTTGAAATGAAGTCGTCCTCGACGGAAGTTCATCTTCCTCACCCAAATAAGGCTTCAAATCTGCAATGTTAAAAGTGGGACTAACCCCAAAATCTGCAGGCAGCTCAAGTTTATATGCATTATCATTTGTTTTCTCTAACACCTTAAAGGGACCATCAGCACATGGCATTAACTTTGATTTGCGCAAATCAGGAAATCTATACTTACGCAAATGTAACCAAACAAGATCTCCAGGTGCAAACACAACATGTTTTCTACCCTTATCTCCAGCAAGTTTATATTTAGCATTCATACGCTCAATGTTTTCCTTAGTTAACTCATGCATTTTTAAAATCAATTCAGCACGTTGTTTAGCATCAAAATTAACCTTCTCCGAAGATGGAAGAGGCAACAAATCAATAGGTGCACGAGGTAGGAAACCATACACAACTTCAAAAGGGCACATCTTAGTAGTAGAATGCAATGAACGATTATAAGCAAATTCAATATGAGGCAAGCATTCCTCCCACATTTTCTTATTATTCTTCAAAACAGCCCTAAGCATAGTAGACAACGTTCTATTGACTACTTCAGTTTGTCCATCAGTTTGGGGGTGACAAGTAGTACTAAAAAGCAGTTTAGTCCCCAACTTAGCCCATAAACATCTCCAAAAGTGGCTAAGAAATTTAGTATCACGATCTGAAACAATAGTATTTGGCACACCATGCAAGCGAATAATTTCATGAAAGAACAAATCAGCAACATTAACAGCATCATCGCTTTTATGACATGGTATAAAGTGTGCCATTTTCGAGAATCTATCCACGACAAAAATATGCTATCCCTCCCCTTCTTTGTTCGGGGTAAACCTAAAACAAAGTCCATAGATATATCCTCCCAAGGAACACTAGGTACAGGCAAAGGCATATATAAACCATGAGGATTGAGTCGTGACTTAGCTTTTTGACATGTAGTGCAGCGAGCAATAAAACGCTCAACATCCCGTCTCATCTTTGGCCAAAAGAAATGTGTAGCAAGTATGTCCTCCGTCTTCTTCACGCCAAAGTGTCCCATTAATCGTCCTCCATGCGCCTCCTGCAACAACAAAAGACGAACGGAGCTAGCTGGAATGCATAGCTTGTTAGCACGAAACACAAATCCATCGTTAACGACGAACTTGTTCCACATTCTTCCTTCTTTACAATTCTGCATTACATCTTTAAAATCAGCATCATGCACATATTGATCTTTGATGGTCTCCAAACCAAATATTTTGAAGTCAAGTTGTGAAAGCATAGTATAGCGGCGAGACAATGCATCAGCAATAACATTTTATTTTCCCTTCTTGTGTTTAATGACATAAGGAAAAGTCTCAATGAATTCAACCCATTTAGCATGTCTACGATTCAGTTTAGCTTGACTTTTAATATGTTTCAAAGATTCATGATCAGAATGTATAACAAATTCTTTGGGCCATAAATAATGTTGCCATGTTTCTAAGGTCCGAACAAGAGCATATGATTCTTTATCATAAGTACAATAATTCAGACTAGGCCCACTCAATTTTTCAGAAAAGTATGCAACAGGTTTGCCATCTTGTAATAACACACCGCCTAATCCAATTCCACTAGCATCACATTCAAGCTCAAAAGTCTTATTAAAATCAGGAAGTTGGAGTAAAGGAGCATGTGTCAACTTATCTTTCAATACCGAGAAGGCTTCTTCCTGTGCGGTACCCCAAAGAAAAGGCACATCTTTCTTTGTAAGCTCATTGAGAGGTGCAGCAATCGTGCTGAAATCTCTCACAAAACGCCTATAGAATCCAGCGAGGCCAAGAAAACTCCTCACTTGTGTGACCGTTTTGGGTTGCGGCCAACTCTCAATAGCTTCAATCTTGGCTTTATCAACTTCAATTCCCTATGGAGTAACAACATAGCCAAGAAAAGATACTCGGTCGGTGCAAAAGGTGCACTTCCCAAGGTTACCAAACAAACGTGCATCACGTAGAGCAATAAAAACAGCACGTAAATGTTCCAAATGTTCTTCCAAAGATCTGCTATAAATCAATATGTCATCAAAGTAAACTACCACAAATCGTCCAACGAAAGCACATAAAACTTCGTTCATTAATCTCATGAAAGTACTAGGTGCATTAGTTAACCCAAAACGCATGACTAACCACTCATATAATCCAAACTTAGTTTTGAATGCTGTTTTCCATTCATCTCCCAATTTCATACGAATTTGATGGTATCCACTACGCAAATCAACTTTGGAGAATATTGTAGAGCCACTCAATTCATCAAGCATATCATCTAGCCTAGGAATAGGATGACGATAACGAATAGTAATATTATTAATGCCTCTACAATCAACACACATACGTGATGTACCATCCTTTTTCGGCACTAGAATAATAGGAACAACACAAGGACTAAGGGATTCGCGTATATAACCTTTGTCGAGAAGTTCTTGTACTTGACGCATAATCTCCTTCGTCTCCTCTGGATTGGTACGGTATGGTGCACGGTTTGGCAGTGAAGCACCGGGAATTAAGTCAATCTGATGCTCAATCCCTCGAATAGGCGGTAATCCCGGTGGCACGTCTTGTGGAAAAACGTCAGCGAACTCCTGCAAAATGTTAGTGACAGCAGGAGGCAAAGAGGAAGGCACGTCCTCGAATAAAAATAATGCCTCTTTGCACACAAAAGCATAGCAAACAGATTTGCTGAAATCTAGCTCATCAATATCAGATTTGGTGGCAAATAAACATGCACTTTTCAATTTAATTTCAGAAGCAACACTAGATGGTTTATTATTAGGCTTCATTTGTTGCTCAAATTCTTTTGCCACAATCTGATTTTCACTCTTATTCTTCTCCTGTTTTGCTTTATTAGCTCTATTAATATCATCTTTCAAAATGGAATTAGGAGTCATAGGAAGCAAAGTAATATTTTTATCCTTATGAACAAGAGTATAGTGATTATTTCTACCATGGTGTACAGAATTTTTATCAAATTGCCATGGTCTACCAAGTAATAAGGAACATGCTTGCATAGGTACCACATCACAATCAACATAATCAGCATATGTAGAGATACTAAAATGCACACGAACAGTACGTGTTACCTTAACCTTGCCGCTGTTGTTGAACCATTGGATGTAGTAAGGATGTGGATGTGGTCTTGTGGTGAGAGAAAGCTTCTCCACCATCTCCATGCTAGCCAAGTTGTTGCAGCTCCCTCCGTCTATTATGACGCGCACAGAACGTTCCTTCACAACTCCCTTGGTATGGAACAAATTGTGCCTCTGATTTTGCTCAGCTTGTGTGACCTGCACACTCAAAACACGTTGAGCAACTAAACATTCATACCTGTCAACGTCTTCAGGAGCCATGTATTGCGTCTCATGATCAGAATCATCTCCACCATGTTCTTCACGTGTAATAAGAACCAATGTCTCCTCATCATAGTCACTAGCAGACTCATATCCACCATCCGCGATAGCAATCATCACACGCGGAGATTTGCATTCTCTCGCATAATGACCTCCTCCCTTACAACGATGACAAATAATATCACTTGTGTGCCCTGTTGATGCCATGGAAGAAGAAGAACGCTGTGCAGGCCCCGCAGGTGCGCTCTTGGCAGATAATGGTGGTTGTGCCTGTTTTCTTGTATCATGGCTGGAGGTGGCACCGGATGGAGGTGCTGGTGCAGTTGAAGTAGAAGATGCACGTGGTGTCCATGATGAAGGTCGGCCTGCAGAAAAGTTAGTTCGCCCCAATGCTTGTCGATCCTGCACTTCACGTTCAGCTTTACAAGCAAGATGGAATAAACGAGTGATATTAGTATACTCCTTATAGTCTAGAATGGTCTGAATCTCTCTATTTAATCCACCCAGAAAACGTGCAAGCATAGCTTCATTCTCCTCAACAATACCACATCTAATCATGCCAGTTTGTAATTCCTGATAATATTCTTCTACAGAATTTTTCCCTTGTCTTAAACGCTGCAATTTTTGAAGCAATTCACGTTGATAATATGGTGGAACCCAACGCGTACGCATAGCAGTTTTCAAAGCAGCCCAAGTAGTTGGAATAGGATATAATCTACAGTGTTCAGACCACCATACACATGCAAAACTAGTGAAAGCACAAACAGCAGCAGCAACTCGTCTCTCCTCAGGATATTGTAAACATGTAAATCGTTGTTCAGTTTCTAACTCCCAAGTAAGATATATATCAGGAACATATCTACCCTCAAATGGTGGAATATTCAATTTCAGTTTAGGAATATGGACATCATCTCGTACCTGAGGTGGTGGTGCAGGCCTACCATTACGAATATATACCTGAGGTCGACCTGCTGGTGGTGGTACAGGTGGCTGCACGTAGTGCTGATTTTGATCAACCTCATCCTCATAATCTCCCACATAATCATCCTCCTCCGCATCAGCAGCAAGAGCCACAGAAGTATCAATAGCAGCACCAACAGTTTGGCCAAACGCAAGAGGAACACGGCTTGCTCGGCGGAGGTCTGTTTCGCGACGTGGAGGTAGTTGTAGTTGTTGTTGTTGTTGCAGAGGCGCGTTAGGTGTAGCGGGTGGTGGTGGTGGAAGACGCGCGAGCAATTCATTAAACTTGTTATCGAGCTTTGTTTCGAACGTCTTCTCAAGGCCAGTGATCTTCTCCATGGCCTCTTCAAAATTGTTCAGCACATCTTGCACCTGTTCAGTCATCATTTGCTGAAACTTATCATGAAGCTCCTTGTTCGATAAATTCTCCCAGTCAATCTCGTCGGCTTGTGATCCTGGCATGGTTAGCAGCAATAGAAACACACAAGAATATGATCCTACAGACTACGAACAAGTGGTGGTGGTGGGTGTCACAAACCCGTCAAGCAAAACTCAAATTCTTACCAGTTCTTACCCAGCAGCAGGCGGTGATCGGCAACCGTTGTAGTCAAAACTCTCAAAGCTTGGATAGAGCGATTACCAGGGAGAGTCAAACGCACGACGTAGATGTATGTGGAGCTGGGAAGGCTTATAATATGGTAGCAAAAAGGGTCAGCAATAATCAATTCAGAGATGCAAAGTTGAATAAACGCTCAACGACGATACTGTGCTGGTCCTAGGCTAGACTGTGCTAGAGACGCGAGCCTAGAACACCAACAAAATCACGGCGCGGCACGTAAACAAGGGAGGAGCACACTCTGAATTTTTTTTCTCTTTTTCTTTTTGCACTTTTTTTCCTCTTTTTTTTTTGCTCCGCAACAATTTTTTTTCGAAAAAGTCTACAAATGGTCTAAAAACTGCCTAGCCAGAATTTTCCAGACTTAGTTTTTTTTTTGAAATTGGAACTATTTTTCTTCTGCGGATGGCTCGGAAGTTGGGGAGTCCTTCTCTGTCACGACTCGGAGTATCGCGTGATCTGGAAATCAAGAACAATGCAACAATTACTGGACTCGGACTAGGACTGGTGGCGGAGATGAATCTGGTGGAACTCGGACTGGTGGCGAAGATGAATCTGGTGGAACACGGACAGGTGGCGGATATATGTTGCAGGTGAACTCGGATTGGCGTGATGGCGGCGGATATGTGGTGGCGTATATGGATTCGGATTGACGGTGAATATGTGGTGGTGGTATATGGCAACAGCGATGATGATGATGCGGTGGTGATATATGGCAGCGGCGACGTGACAACCTGTGAACAGAACTCGAAACTCTAAAAGACTAGACGCTAAGACCAGCAACTGGACACGACGATGCAACCGCAAATTCAACAAAGCAAATACAAAAAAGATTATGCAAGGCTCAGATTGGTTCGGATGGGATGAACTAACCCTAATTTTTTTTGGCTCTTTCGTGGACTATAGATATGAAGAACAGACTCGATCTAAACTATGAAAAACTGTAAAATCTCACCGAGCAACCTGGAAATCTGATACCACTTGATAGAGGCAAAGGTGTCCCGTCTTTCGATGAGATGATGGATATCGCTTTGGTGGAAGTCGACTTTGACGATCCGACTACGAACGTGCGAGGACGTCGCGCCTTAGCAATCGGTAAACCAACTCCGAGAGGTTATTGACCACGCCGGAGCACGATCAACCTGACCACGAGGGTCTGTTTCCTGCGAGCAAACGAAGAACAAGCAAGAAACTAAGATTGCAATCTGGATATTGCGAATATAAGATGAAAGCTTTATTGATCAAGGTGGGGTTCTGTGACGCCTTTGTCTGGTCGTTGAACACAAACGAAGTACGCGAAGTTGCAGCTATGGCAAACTTTTAATCTAAACAAAACCCAAAGTCTAAACGGTGCCCTAAGGGCTGTATATATGGAGGAAGAGAGGGGGAATTTCGTGGCCCTTGGTGGAGGGGTCCGAAATCAACCCTATCTCTTGTTTCCCCACACATACGGACTCTAAATATAGCCTATACCTATGTATTTCGAAATTACATGGGCCTGGCCCAATAAAAAAAAGGTGACGCAGCACCTATAATAGCCTCGGGACGAAATTTATGAAGTGGCATCTTGTATATTTCGTCCAAGGCTTCATGCACCCATTATGGTGGCTCCAAAGTCCTGAAATCATCACTTGTAACTCCGTTCTTGTTCCCCTTGCGCATGGCATCATCTCCATGCTTGTTCTTGCTCCAATGTTCATCCTTCTCCAAGCTAGGCCCTTCATTTGTAAGCAAAACAAATGTATCCAATTTAGGCAGCATCATATTCTCATGAACATTAGAATCATTACCAAGAAACGAAAGTACCTGATAATTTAATTGGCGTGCGCGAGCTCTAGTAATTGGTCCTGTATATGTAGCAGCAGGGGCCGTGGGTGTAACAATGGTATTGATGTCCTCATCATATCCACTACGCAAATCAACTTTGGAGAATATTGTAGAGCCACTCAATTCATCAAGCATATCATCGAGCCTAGGAATAGGATGACGATAACGAATAGTAATATTATTAATGCCTCTACAATCAACACACATACGTGATGTACCATCCTTTTTCGGCACTAGAATAATAGGAATAGCACAAGGACTAAGGGATTCGCGTATATAACCTTTGTCGAGAAGCTCTTGTACTTGACGCATAATCTCCTTCGTCTCCTCTGGATTGGTACGGTATGGTGCATGGTTTGGCAGTGAAGCACCAGGAATTAAGTCAATCTGATGCTCAATCCCTCGAATAGGCGGTAATCCCGGTGGCACGTCTTGTGGAAAAACGTCAGCGAACTCCTGCAAAATGTTAGTGACAGCAAGAGGCAAAGAGGAAGGCACGTCCTCGAATGAAAATAATGCCTCTTTGCACACAAAAGCATAGCAAACAGATTTGCTGAAATCTAGCTCATCAATATCAGATTTGGTGGCAAATAAACATGCACTTTTCAATTTAATTTCAGAAGCAACACTAAATGGTTTATTATTAGGCTTCATTTGTTGCTCAAATTCTTTTGCCACAATCTGATTTTCACTCTTATTCTTCTCCTGTTTTGCTTTATTAGCTCTATTAATATCATCTTTCAAAATGGAATCAGGAGTCATAGGAAGCAAAGTAATATTTTTATCCTTATGAACAAGAGTATAGTGATTGTTTCTACCATGGTGTACAGAGTTTTTATCAAATTGCCATGGTCTACCAAGTAATAAGGAACATGCTTGCATAGGTACCACATCACAATCAACATAATCAGCATATGTAGAGATACTAAAATGCACACGAACAGTACGTGTTACCTTAACCTTGCCGCTGTTGTTGAAGCATTTGATGTAGTAAGGATGTGGATGTGGTCTTGTGGTGAGAGAAAGCTTCTCCACCATGTCCATGCTAGCCAAGTTGTTGCAGCTCCCTCCGTCTATTATGACGCGCACAGAACGTTCCTTCACAACTCCCTTGGTATGGAACAAATTGTGCCTCTGATTTTGCTCAGCTTGTGTGACCTGCACAGTCAAAACACGTTGAGCAACTAAACATTCATACCTGTCAGCGTCTTCAGGAGCCATGTATTGCGTCTCATGATTAGAATCATCTCCACCATGTTCTTCACGTGTAATAAGAGCCAAAGTCTCCTCATCATAGTCACTAGCGGACTCATATCCTCCATCTGCGGTAGCAATCATCACACGCGGAGATTTGCATTCTCTCGCATAATGACCTCCTCCCTTACAACGACGACAAATAATATCACTTGTGTGCCCTGTTGATGCCATGGAAGAAGAAGAACTCTGTGCAGGCCCAGCAGGTGCGCTCTTGGCAGATAATGGTGGTTGTGCCTGTTTTCTTGTATCACGACTGGAGGAGGCACCTGATTGAGGTGCTGGTGCAGTTGAAGTAGAAGATGCACGCGGTGTCCATGATGAAGGTCGGCCTGCAGAAAAGTTAGATCGCTCCAATGCTTGTCGATCCTGCACTTCACGTTCAGCTTTACAAGCAAGATGGAATAAACGAGTGATATTAGTATACTCCTTATAGTCTAGAATGGTCTGAATCTCTTTATTTAATCCACCCAGAAAACGTGCAAGCATAGCTTCATTCTCCTCAACAATACCACATCTAATCATGCCAGTTTGTAATTCCTGATAATATTCTTCTACAGAATTTTTCCCTTGTCTTAAACGCTGCAATTTTTGAAGCAATTCACGTTGATAATATGGTGGAACCCAACGCGTACGCATAGCAGTTTTCAAAGCAGCCCAAGTCGTTGGAATAGGATATAATCTACAATGTTCAGACCACCATACACATGCAAAACTAGTGAAAGCACAAACAGCAGCAACCCGTCTCTCCTCGGGATATTGTAAACATGTAAAACGTTGTTCAGTTTCTAACTCCCAAGTAAGATATATATCAGGAACATATCTACCCTCAAATGGTGGAATATTCAATTTCAGTTTAGGAATATGCACGTCATCTCGTACTTGAGGTGGTGGTGCAGGCCTACCATTACGAATATATACCTGAGGTCGACCTGCTGGTGGTGGTGCTGGTGGGTGCACGTAGTTCTGATTTTGATCAACCTCATCCTCATAATCGCCCGCATACTCATCATCCTCCTGGGTACCAGCAGCAGCAGTAGCAGGAGCCAAAGAAGCATCAATAACAGGAACAGCAGCACCAGAAGTTTGGCCATCCTCAATAGGAACATGCTTCGCTTGTCCATACTGATTCGAAAGGATGCGTTGTTGTTGGTGTTGCAGAGGTGCGATAGGTGCAGCCGGCGGTGGTGGTGGTAAACGCGCGAGCAATTCATTAAACTTGCTATCAAGCTTTGTTTCGAACGTCTTCTCCATGCCATCTATCTTCTCCATGGCCTCGTCAAATCTGTTTAGCACATCTTGCACCTATCCACTCATCATTTGCTGAAATTTATCATGTAGCTATTTGTTCGTCAGGTTCTCCCAATCAGTCTCATCGGCTTGTGATCCTACCATGGTTAGCAGCAAATAGAAACACACAAGAATATGATCCTACAGACTACTAAGAAGTGGTGGTGGTGTATCACAAACCCGTCAAGCAAAACTCAAATTCTTACCAGTTCTTACCCAGCAGCAGGCGGTGATCGGCAACCGTTGTAGTCAAAACTCTCAAAGCTTGGATAGAGCGATTACCAGGGAGAGTCAAACGCACGACGTAGATGTATGTGGAGCTGGGAAGGCTTATAATATGGTAGCAAAAAGGGTCAGCAATAATCAAATTTAGAGATGCAAAGTTGAATAAACGCTCAACGACGGTACTGTGCTGGTCCTAGGCTAGACCGTGCTAGAGACGCGAGCCTAGAACACTAACAAAATCACGGCGCTGCATGTAAACAAGGAAAAAGCACATTCTGGAATTTTTTTTTGCACTCTTTTTTTTTGCGCTCTTTGTTTTTTTTGCGCTGCTTTTTTTTTGCGAAAAATCACTATAATGGCGAGTGTCTCAAAACTCTTCCTAGGTCAAACTGACAGGATGGGCACGAAATTTTTTCGACCAATTTTTTTTTCGTTTTTTCGACTGCCCGGGCCCAAAAACTGGAAACGGGTCAAAAAAACTTCCTATAATGGCACCTGTCTCAAAACACTCAGAAACACCTAAAAATAGGATAGCCAGATTTTTTTTTCGAAAAATGCGTTTTCGAAAAATTTTGGGCCTAAAAGGAGGGTGGTTTCCGGACTCTTTTTTTTTCCGAAACCTACTCCGGCAAGGAAACACGAATCGGAATCTAGATGGATCTCAAAAACACACCTAATATGCAAGGAACTCGGATTGGTGGTGGATATATGGTGGTGGTATATGGCAGCGGTGGTGGTATATGGCAGCGGTGGTAATATATGGATATGGATCGGTGGTGGTATATGGATACGGATTGGTGGTGGTATATGGATACGGATTCGGAGCGGTGGTGGTAGGTGACAGGGGCGATGATGATGGTGCGGTGGCGGCGTGACAACTTATGACCAGAACTCGAAACTCTAAAAGACTAACGCTAAGACCAGCAACTAGACACGACGATGCAACCGCAAATTCAACAAAGCAAAACCCTAAAAAGATTATGCAAAGGCTCAGATTGGTTCGGATATGATTAACTAACCCTAATTTTTTTTGGCTTTTTCGTGGACTATAGGTATGAAGAACAGAGTCGATCTATACTACGAAAAACTGTAAAATCTCACCGAGCAACCTGGAAATCTGATACCACTTGATAGAGGCAAAGGTGTCCCGTCTTTCGATGAGATGATGGATATCGCTTTGGTGGCAGTCGACTTTGACGATCCGACTACGAACGTGCGAGGACGTCGCGCCTTAGCAATCGCTAAACCAACTCCGAGAGGTTATTGACCACGCCGGAGCACGATCAACCTGACCACGAGGGTCTGTTTCCTGCGAGCCAACGAAGAACAAGCAAGAAATTGAGATTGCAATTTGGATATTGCGAATATAAGATGAAAGCTTTATTGATCAAGGTGGGGTTCTGTGACGCCTTTGTCTGGTCGTTGAACACAAACGAAGTACGCGAAGTTGCAGCTATGGCGAACTTTTAATCTAAACAAAACCCAAAGTCTAAACGATGCCCTAAGGGCTGTATATATGGAGGAAGAGGGGGGGAATTTCGTGGCCCTTGGTGGAGGGGTCCGAAATCAACCCTATCTCTTGTTTCCCCACACATACGTACTCTAAAAATAGCCTATACTTATGTATTTCGAAATTACATGGGCCTGGCCCAATAATAAGGTGACGCAGCACCTAAAATAGCCTCGGGACGAAATTTATGAAGTGGCATCTTGTATATTTCGTCCAAAGCTTCATGCACCCATTATGGTGGCTTCAAAGTCCTGAAATCATCACTTGTAACTCCGTTCTTGTTCCCCTTGCGCATGCCATCATCTCCATGCTTGTTCTTGCTCCAATGTTCATCCTTCTCCAAGCTAGGCCCTTCATTTGTAAGCAAAACAAATGTATCCAATTTAGGCAGCATCATATTCTCATGAACATTAGAATCATTACCAAGAAACGAAAGTACCTGGTAATTTAGTTGGCGTGCACGAGCTCTAGTAATTGGTCCAGTATGTATAGCAGCAGGGGCTGTGGGTGTAACAATTGTATTCATGTCCTCATCACTTCTATCCCAAGTATGCTATGTATATGATGTTTCGGTGGTATGATCCAAGATGATCTTATATGGAATGTGGTATGATGCTATGGCACTTGCTTACAAGCTCTTTGTTCACTCTTTTTCTTTGCTTAAAAGCTTTTTTATATATATGGCCACTTTGTGAAATGCACAAACCAAGATAGCAATTGGGTATATACGGGAACAATCTTGTGACACAAGGGATGGTATGATACCAATATGATATGGTATGTATGCAATGTATGGTGTAGATCACTAATATGCACAAGTAACGTTGCCGGCAATACTCAAATGGCTAGTCTCGATAGGCAAGTAACACAAAATGGGCTAGGGGTTATCAATGCAATGGCAAGGGAATGTACAATGGAGGGATACCACGATACTAAGATGATATGGAGGTTACCGTCCGTGTCGATGATGAGTGGCGGTGATCTTGATGGAGATACCAAGATGATGGAGACTCGTCCCTAAGTAGCCGAAACACCTTAGGAAACGGAAAACTGCAAACTCAAAATCTCAAATGTCAAATGGTGGTAGCGGGAATGCGGTGGTTGTTGCGGAAGCTCAATGGGATTACGAAAATTTAATGATGGGTTTTGCGAGTAGGCAATACGGAAATGGAAGGTAAGGTTGGCTATACATGGTGTCGGAGTTGGAAGCACGGTCCCTAAGTAGCCGAAACACCTGAGGAGACAGAACTCACAACACAAATAAAATTCGGTTAAGTTGCGGTGGCGGACGTGTATTGTGGGTAAGCCTATGCGGAAGTTATGGTGGTGGTGGTTGATGAAGAAGCAATCATCCCTAAGTAGCCTAAACACCTTAGGAGACTCAAATCACAACTCAAACAACCACTAATGCTAAGGGGAACAAAATTGGTTAGGTTGCGGAAGTTGGTGGTGGTTATGCGGAGGTTCTGGTGGAAGCCCTAGGCAAAGATGCCAAAGTTCCAAAAAT
Organism: Triticum aestivum; assembly: GCF_018294505.1. NCBI lineage: Eukaryota > Viridiplantae > Streptophyta > Magnoliopsida > Poales > Poaceae > Triticum > Triticum aestivum. The sequence goes on from NC_057803.1 coordinate 247,827,775, forward strand.
TTGATGGAGTCAAATGATCATGATAGTATTTTCGTGTGAAGGGGGATGTCAAGAGCTTTTCAACGAGCTAAAGAACGTCAAAAACGGACTCCGGATGAATTAGTTATGGACAAAACGGTGAAATGGGGAAGGCTGAAATGTCAGGGGCCGGATATCCGGGCTCGGGGCCGGAAATCCGGGACCTGATGTCCAGAACCGCGCGCAAATTGCGCTCCAGGAGCCGGAAGTTCGGCTTGGGGCCTGGATGTCTGGCCAGGTGGCCCGGATGTCCGGCCCGACAATTCCAGATCGGGATTTGGATTTCGAAACTCGATATGGGGGCGGAAATAGATGATTTTAGGGTCAAAAATGCGGAGATTTCGTGGATGGAAAGTGGGGAAACTTGGGGATATACTAGATCCACTCGAAACCAAACAAATCCATGGATCAAATCCAACAAAACTTCATCTCACCAACAAATCACAAAAAAATTGTGGGGGTGGCTATTTTTGGTGGGGATTTTCGAAATTGGGGAAGAACACAACAAAATTAGGCTAGAAAACAAAGGGGGAGGCTCCGAAATCGTGATCAACGTGGCTCATGATACCAAGATAATGTAGGGTAGAACCCTAATCGGCCGATCTTTCAGGAAAGGAGTGGATCCCGCGATGAACACGAAGAACACGAGGGGGAAAACGAGGGGAATCACGAGGGGAAACACGAGAGAAACACTAAAACCAACAAGAATGATCACACACGTGCTAGATCCTCGAAACACAAAGAGAGATACAAGATCCACGATCAACAAGGGACGATACAAAGGGTAACCGATTCTTCTCCGTGAGGAGGTCTTGATGTCTTCTCCGTGAGGAGGTCTTGAATCCAAGGTGGATCTTCTCCGTAGAGGGGCAGCGGTCTCTCTCGTGGAGTAGATCCAATATGGATGAGCGAAGCTCTATCTCTCAAATGAGCTATCACAATGCTAACCCTAACTAGAAGGTGCTGGGGGAGTATATATAGTCTAAGCCATGAAGGGGTAAGTGGGAAAGAGGGATACATGGGCCCTTGGCCCGTTCACTGTGCGCAGACAGGCGCCGGATGTCCGGGTTGGGTGCCGGATGTCCGGCCATTCGCAGGTGGCCGGATGTCCGGGGCACGGGCCGGATGTCCGGGCTGGCGAGGTCGGCCGCAGTGCTCTCTGGATAGGGGGCGCCAGATTTCCGGGCAGGCGCCGGATGTCCGGCCCATTGCGGGGCGCCGGATGTCCAGGGGTCGGCCGGATGTCCGGCCGCTGTAGAGTCGCCTAGCATCCGTCTCTCTCGGATCTTCTTCTGGTTGGTGGCGACGGATGTCCGGCCGCTGTGATGTAGGGTAGAACCCTAATCGCCCGATCTTTCACGAAAGGAGCGGATCCCGCGAAGAACACGAGGCACACGAAGAGGGAAACGAGGGAAAACGAGGGGAAAACGCAAGAGGAACACTCAAACTAACAAGAACAAGTCACGCATGTGCTAGATCCTCGGGTACATAGAACGATACACAAATCCACGGACAACTAAGGACGATACAAAGGGTAGCTGGTTCTTCTCCGTGAGGAGGTCTTGATGTTCTTCTCCAAAAGGTGGTCTTGAATCCAAAAGGATCTTCTCCGAAGAGGCCGCGGTCTCTCATGAGGAGTAGATCCGATGTGGATGAGCGAAGCTCTATCTCTAAGTATGAGCTAAACCAACGCTAACCCTAGAAAGTCGTACGGGATAGAGTATATATAGTCTAGGTGACGAAAGGGTACACGGGCCTTGGCCCAAGTGGCTGCGTGCAGGCAGGGCCGGAAGTTTCGGGCTAGGCCGGAAGTTCCGGGCGCCGGAGGTTCCGTGGAGGGTCCGGCCTAACCAGAGAGTTGGCACGGTGGAGATGTGCTGGCATCCGGGGGGCGGAAGGTCCGGGCAGGCCAGAGGTTCCGGGCGCCGGAGGGTACGGGACGGGGTCCGGGCTAACCCGAGAGTTGGCACGCCTGGGCTGGTCGAAGTCATCGGCGGCCGGAAGCTCCGGGTCGGCCGTAAAGTCCGGGGGCCGGAAGTTCTGGGCTCTGACCGGAGGTTCCGGGCTGTGCAGAGTGTTGACGCCTGTCTCTTCTTCTACAGTCCTCGGCTCCGAGTCTTGAGAGTCGTACCTGATGACACATAGTATCTCGGACTTAGGCAGTAGCCATGTCTCACTCGAAGAGGGGGAAACTCAAGTAGGAGTGATGTCACCTCGGATTGAATAGCACGTGCCCTAGCCCTTGTCATGGGTCCACTTGGAGCTTGGATAGTTGAGGCGGCGTCCATGGAGGTGGTCGTGGGATGCTTCGCATCATTTCCCCGCCCTTGGGGAAGATCCGTCCTCGGGTCGAATTCTTCATCACCATGGAAGGGAGAGAGATCTTTGATGTTGAAGATGTCGCTCACGTTGTATTTGTCGCGCGGGAGGTCGATCTTGTAAGCGTTGTCGTTGTAGTGCGCAAGCACCTTGAATGGTCTATCCACGCGTGGTCGAAGTTTGGACTTGCGTTCTTGGGGAAAACGGTCCTTGCGAAGGTGTAGCCACACGGGGTCTCCAATGTTGAAAATCATAGGGTGCTTGTTGACGTTGAGCTTGGTCGCAAGGCGTTGTACTTGGCGCTCGATGGTGTTTCTTGTATCTTCATGCACCTTCTTGATATGGGTCGCTCTTGCACTTGCATCCAAATTGATTCTCTCTTGGAGTGGTAGAGGTAGAATATCCAATGGTGACAAAGGGTTGAATCCGTAGACGACCTCGAAAGGGGACTTGCCGGTTGTTGAGTGTCATGCTCGGTTGTAGGCGAACTCGGCGATGGGTAGACACTCCTCCCACTCCTTGATGTTCTTCTTGATGAGTACTCGAAGTAGAGCAGAGAGTGTGCGGTTTGTCACCTCCGTTTGGCCGTCGGTTTGTGGATGGTACGCCGTGGAGAAGAGTAGTTTGATTCCGAGCTTGGCGCATAGGGTCTTCCAAAAGTAGCTAAGGAACTTGACGTCGTGGTCCGAGACGATGGTTTTTGGCACACCATGGAGATGCAAAATTTCCCTACAAAAGAGATTAGCAACATGTGAAGCATCGTCTATCTTGTGGCAAGGAATAAAATGTGCCATTTTTGAGAAATGGTCCACAATGACAAATATAGAATCTTTCCCATTTCGAGTTCTAGGCAAACCAAGTACAAAGTCCATGCTAATGTCTTCCCAAGGTTGGTATGGAATCAGTAAAGGCATATAGAGACCATCAGATTGAGCTTTGGACTTAGCTTTGCGACATGTAGAACACCGGTTGGTGAAACGATTGACATCCCGAAACATCTTAGGCCAAAAGTAGCTCTTCGAGAGCGTGGCGAACGTCTTATCACATCCGAAGTGTCCCATTAAGCCTCCTCCATGAGATTCCTGCAAAAGCAACAAACGAAGAGAGGACTTGGGAATGCAAAGTTTGTTAGCTCTCATAAGATAGCCATCTTTGATGTAATAGCGTTCCCAAGATGTATTCAACAAACACTTGGCATAAGGAATGGCAAAAGTTGCATCATGCTCATATAAGTCTTTGATATGCTCGAAGCCAATGACATCTAAATCAAGTTGCATGACAAGCATGCAAATGCGGGAAAGAGCATCCGCTACGATGTTTTCTTTACCCTTGATGTACTTGATGACATAGGGAAAAGACTCAATAAATTCACTCCATTCAGCATGACGCTTGTTCAACTTAGTTTGTCCCTTAAGATACTTGAGAGTCTCATGATTGGTATGAATGATAAACTCATGGGGACGAAGGTAATGTTCCCATTCACGCAAAACACGGACTAAAGCATATAGCTCTTTGTCATAGATGGGATAATTGAGTTGCGCTCCGGAAAGTTTCTCACTAAAGTAAGCTATGGGGCGTTTCTCTTGCGTTAACACACCTCCTATGCCATTACCACTAGCATCGCAATGAATTTCAAAAGGCTTGTCGAAGTTGGGTAAAGCAAGCACGGGAGCATGAGTAAGCAAATTCATAAGCTCATTGAATGCGGTATCTTGGGATGGTCCCCAAACAAAAGGCGCATTCTTCTTGCTCAAAGCATGCAAAGGCGAAGCAATGGTGCTAAAATCCTTCACAAAGCGACGATAGAAACCCGCAAGGCCAAGAAAACTACGCACTTGATGCAAGTTGGTTGGTTGCTGCCAAGTCTTAATAGCATTAATCTTGGACTCATCAACATGAACACCCTTAGAAGAAACAACAAAACCCAAGAAAACGAGCTTATCAACACCCAAAAGGCATTTCTCCATGTTAGCATAGAGTCGCTCTTTTCTAAGAGTTTGCAAAATGGTGTGGACATGGGTGACATGCTCTTTAATAGATTTGCTAAACACAAGAATATCATCAAAGTAGACCACAACAAATATACCAATGTAAGGGCGAAAGACATGATCCATGAGGCGCATAAAAGTGCCCGGTGCTTTCGAAAGACCCATAGGCATGACTAACCATTCATACAAACCAAACTTGGTTTTGAAGGCGGTTTTCCATTCATCACCCTCTTGTATGCGGATTTGATAGTAACCACTCTTAAGATCAATTTTGGAAAATATAGTGGCACCGCTCAGCTCATCAAGCATATCATCTAGGCGTGGAATGCGATACCTATAGCGAATGGTCATAGCATTGATAGGTCTACAATCGGAGCACATGCGAAAACTACCATCACGTTTTGGCACAAGAATGACCGGAACGACACAAGGGCTCAAACTTTCACGCACATGTCCATGGTCTATGAGATGCTTTACTTGCCTTTGTATTTCTTTTGTTTCGTCGGGGTTGACACGGTATGGAGCTTTGTTCGGAAGAGGTGCTCCGGGGATGAGGTCGATTCGGTGCTGAATGCCTCGTAGAGGAGGTAGACCCGGAGGTAGCTCATCGGGAAAAACATCTTGAAATTCCTGCAAAAGAGAAGACAACATTAGAGGAAGAGTGTGAGAAGTGTTAGTTTGTGGTGCATTGTGCTTGCACACGAGGACGTAGTGTAGGACACCAGATGGGTTCTCACACACTTCTCTCATCTCACATTTGGTGGCAAATAGAACTAGGTTCTTGTTTTCGCTCATCGTGGAGGCACTCGATTTTGGCTTGTGGCACTCACTCTCGTTTTGGTGGCTCGCTCTCTCACTATGATCTCCACGATGGGTGGTATGCTTGTCGGCGATCACTTGACTTGGCGACATTGGACGGAGGACGTACTCCTTGCCCTTCATCTTGAAGATGTAGTGGTTCGTTCGGCCGTTGTGGACGACTCCTCTATCGAGTTTCCATGGCCGTCCAAGGAGAAGATGACAAATGGTCATTGGTACGATGTCACACTCCAAGGTGTCTTTGTAGGCACCGATCTTGAAGGAGACTTGTACTCGGTGCTCAACTTGGGTAGTGCCGGAGTCACTAAGCCATTGCACTTTGTATGATGTGGATGCTTCGTCTTGGGCAATTGGAGCTTGGAGCAAAGTTCTTCACTTGCGAGATTGTGACAACTCCCTCCATCGATGATGACCTTGACGGATCGTCCATTGATACCGGCCTTGCTGTGGAATATGTGGCATCATTGGTCTTCTTCTTGGTGATGTTGGAGAGTCAAGACTTTGGAGACAACAAGTGCGGGACTTGACTCTTCATCACAAAAGACTTGTTCTTCTTCATTGTTCACTTGGCGGTGCTTGGCGACTTGCTCGAGGGCTTCCATTTCGCCGTCGCTCATGGAGTCATAAGTGCCATCTTCGTTGAAGACCATGGTTCGCTTGTTGGTGCACTCGTAGGACTTGTGGCCTCGGCCTCCGCAAGTGAAACACTTGAAGGAACTCGTCTTGATGGTCTCATCGGTTGTGGTTGATGAGGATGAAACTCTCGGCTTGAAGTTGCTCGTAGGAGGATGGCTTGTAGTTGACGAAGTTTTCTTGGAAGTCAACTTGTCGATGTTGGAAGTAGAAGGTCTTGTAGTCGGTGTTGGAGTCGTTGAAGCTTGGTTATTGGAGAAGCCGTATGACTTGGATGAGAACTTGGCATACTTGGAATCATCTTGCACTTGGTGTTCCGCTTTGGTAGCTTGGTGCACTAGCTCGATGAGATTTGAGTATGGTTGTAAGTCGGCGATCTTCTTGATAGGATGATTGAGTCCATTCAAGAAACGTGCCATTGTTTGCTCATCATCTTCCGTGACATTGGCTCTTATCATTGCAATCTCCATCTCCTTGTAGTATTCTTCAACGCTCTTGGTTCCTTGCTTGAGTTGTTGGAGTTTCTTGAAGAGGTCGCGGTTGTAGTAGGTAGGTACGATGCGTGCTCTCATGACATCCTTCATTTACACCCAAGTAGTGATGGGTGGATCACCTCTTGCCTCTCGACGCTCAATGACTTGTTCCCACCAAATGAGCACATAGACTTGGAACTCAAGGGATTCCATTGCGATCTTCTTCTCTTCTTCATAATTGTGCAAATGGAAGATCTTGTCAACCTTCAATGCCCATGAAAGGTACTCTTCCGGATCGTTGCTTACGTTGAACTTGGGTATGGTGAACTTGAGCTTGCCGTAGCGTTGCTCTTCATCGTGTTGGGTTCGGGGATGATGACGCCCATGTTGTAGATGATTGTTCAACTCGTGGTGATCTTGACGCGGGGGGTTGTTATCCTCATGTTGCTCTTGTCGTGGAGGACTTCCATTGTCTTCATGCTCTTGATGAACTTGATGGTGTTGGCGAGATTGTGGAGGATCTTCGCGAGCTCGAAGAGGAACTTGACGATGCACGTGAGCGTGAAATCGTTGTTCTTGAATTTCTTCAGATGTGCTTCCTATGTTTCACGGGCTTGTCGGCTTCAGTCGGCAACGGCTCGACTCGAATCGCGTAGAGCTTGTTGCATCGCAAGTGCTTGAGCGTCACGGAGTTGTTGTTCTTGACGTTGTGCCTCGGCATCTTGGGCATTTTGGTGTAGACGCGCTCGCTCTTCCTCTTCATGTTGGCGTTGTCGTTGCCGTTCTCATGCAAGCGCAAAGGCTTCTTGAGTTTGACGTTGTCGGCGCTCTTGAGAGTCGGTGTCTCATAGGTGGTTGAGGCTTGCTTGACGGTCGGTGTGCACGGCTCGACGAAGAGTGTTCGATGTCGGTGTACTTGAGTCGGAGAGGGTGAAGTCGGAGTGGCGGCTTGAACGGCTCCTTCTTGAAGTGGAAGACGAGCGGTTGAGCAACAAAGCACGAATTTTGTCCATCCTTGCGTCATTCTCTTGCTTGTGATCGTCGAGCTTGTGGTCGAAGTAGTCCTTTGTACGTTGCTCGGAAAGTCGCAAGTTGGCGGCAAGGTTGTCGATGCGTTCACTCATAGCTTGTTGCTCTTGATGCAAAGCACGTTGTGCACCAAAGAGGTGACTCTTGGTGACGAAAGAGTTCATGTCGTCGTCTTGGTCCATGAAGAGTGGGTTGGTAGAAGTACTTGGCCTATCCATCATTCGCAGACAAATGTGAGGGGTAGAAAGAGAAGAACGAGTACGAAATGTACCTTGACCGAAGTTGAAAGTGGATCGAGGATCACTCCAATGTAGGACAAGGAAATAGCACAATGGGTACGAGTTCTTGTCTGTTTCTCACACCTACACAAGTAAAAGCTTTTGGTGGAGCTTGGTTAGGATGGTGGCACAAAATCTGATGCAATTGTAAGTGAGCTTCAATAATGTTGGAAAATATTCGCAAGATGCAATGTAACAAGTAGACCAAGCATATAAGGTACACGAAAACACACGCGCAAAAAGATAAGTGGGGTTGTGCAACCAAGGGTGAGCCAAAATGTGGAATCCACGAAAATGCTCTTGTTGCACAACACTAGAGAGACGCTAGCACGATTGCATGATAGGCGGATACAAGACTTGTGCATAACCTACTTAGCAAAAATGCAACGACTTCTATCCCAAATATTGTGTATGCAAGGTGTTTCTATGATATGATCCAAGATGATCGAGTATGACAATCTTAATGTTGTATGATGCTATGGTTCTTGCTTAAAAGCTCTTTGCTTATCTTTCCTCTTTGCTTAAAAGCTTGGTTGGCTCTTTGATGTTTGAGCTCTTTTCTCATGCAATGCTTGACGAACCAAGATATCAAGTGAGTATGCGATGACAACTTTGTGACACAAGAGATGATACCAATATAGGCAACAATGATGTATGTATGCTATGGGAAGTATGATCACTAATGTGCACAAGTCTCGTTGCCGGCAATACTCAATGGCTAGTCTCGATGGGTAAGCAACGCAACGGAGTAAGGCTATGATGGCTATCAATGTAATGGCAAGAGTGATATGTCCAATACCAAGATGAGGTCATCGGTCTTGCTTCTGGTATGGTGTCAAAATGGTGGCACGAATACTAAGTCATAGTCGAGGTGGTCGTTGTTGATGACGCGTCCGTGGCGAAGATGAGCGGCGGTGATGTCGATGTCGAACCGTACCTAGATAGCCGAAACACAAAAGTGATGCGGAGCATCCCACGTTCATCCCCATGTACACTCCGACTACTCTCCAAGCCCTAAGAGAACATAAGACGAGACCTCATCTATACACCATTGGACACAAGGTGAACTCGCTCCTCTTCGAACAATCACTTTCCATACATGAGACATGGCTACTACCTCAAACATGTGTGCTATGCATGACCAGGAACCAAGAGGAGGACCATGGACAAGAAGGAGAGGACACCAAGCGCGAGGAACAAGAAGAAGAGCTACGGAAGAAGCTCTAGCTACCGGACGACCGGTCGGGACCGGACGCCCGACGCCTGTCTGTGCACAGTGTATCGGGCCGAGCCCATGTATCCCTTCGCCCTCACTTACCCCTTCGTGGCCCTTGACTATATATACTCGTCCACCTCCACCATTTGAGGGTTAGCAAATGTTTAGCTCATATTTGTGAGAGAGCTTTGCTCATACACTTGGTTACCATCTCCTGGAGATTCGAGCCTCCACCGGAGAAGATCCCACGAGCGGATTCAAGCCCCCTTTACGGGAAGATCCCCATGTGGATTCAAGACCTCCTCACGGAGAAGAACTGGTTATCGTGTATCGTCCTTAGTTGTCCGTGGATTCGTGTATCATTCTATGTATTCGAGGATCTAGCCCATGTGTGACTTATTCGTGTCGGTTTAGTGATTTCCTCTTGTGTTTTCTCCCCGTTCTTCCCCATGTTCTTCGTGATTTCCGCGGGATCCGCTCCTTTCGTGAAAGATCGGGCGATTTGGGTCTCTACCCTACATCATCTTGGTATCATGAGCCATGTTGATCACGATTTCGGAGCCTCCCCCACCGTTTTCTAGCCTTCTTTTGCTTGATTTCATCCTAAATTCGAAAATCCCCACCAAAAATAGCCCCAATTTTTTTTTGTGATTTGTTGATTTGATGATGTTTTGTTGATTTTGATCCATGGATTTGCTTGGTTTCAAGTGGATCTAGTATCTCCCCAAGTTTCCCCATCTTTCATCCACGAAATATCATCAATTTTGACCCCAAAATCCCCAAATTCCGCCGAAAATCGTGTCCCAAATCTCGGATCTGGAGTTGACCCCGATACACCGGACGACCGTCACCTTACCCGACGTCCGGAGCCACAGGAACCACCGGACGTCCGACCTTACCGGACGACCGGAACCCCCTAACCCGAGCAGAATCAGCGGATTTCCGACCCGACCGGACGGCCGTTTTTTCCGGACATCCGCTACCTGTAGATATCAACTTCGGCTGATTTTTGTTTCGGCCATAACTAATTCATCCGAACTCCGATTTTGACGTTCTTTAGCTCGTTGGAAAGATCTTGACATCCCCATTCCCACAAAAATACCACCAACATCTTTTGACTCCATCAAAGTTTGACAATTTTGGCATCTTTGCCTAGGGCTTCCACCACATCATTTGCTACACCACCACCGACTCCCGCAACCTAACCAATATTGATCCCCATAGCATTAGTGGTTTCTTGAGGAGTGATTTGAGTATCTAAGGTGTCTAGCCTACTTAGGGACGGTTGCTTCTTCATCAACCACCACCACCACCATAACTTCCGCATAGTTTTGCCCACCTGACACTCTCGCCACCCCGACTTAACCCATTTTTGTTTGTGTTGTGAGTTGTGTCTCCTAAGGTGTTTCGGCTACTTAGGGACCGTGCTTCCAACTCCGACATCGTGTATAGTTCACCACCTTACCCTCCATTTCCGCATTGCGTATTCCACAACCCATCATTGCATTTCCGCAATCCCATTGAGCTTCCGCAACCACCACCGCATTCCCGCTACCACCATTTGGCATTTGAGATTTTGAGTTCGCGGTTTTTCCGTTTCCTAAGGTGTTTCGGCTACTTAGGGACGAGTCTCCATCATCTTGGTATCTCCATCAAGATCACCGCCACTCATCATCGCCACGGACGGTAACCTCCATATCATCTCGATATCGTGGTATCCCTCCATTGTATATTCCCTTGCCATTGCATTGATAACCCCTAGCCCATTTTGCGTCACTTGCCTATTGAGACTAGCCATTTGAGTATTGCCGGCAACGTTACTTGCGCACATTAGTGATCTACACCATACATTGCATACATACCATATCATATTGGTATCATATCATCTCGTGTGCCTCAAGTTTGTTCCCACATATATACAATTGCTACCTTGGCTTGTGCATTTCGCAAAGTGGCCATACAAAAAAAGAAGAGAATAAGCTTTTAAGCAAAGAAAAAGAGTGAACAAAGAGCTTGTAAGCAAGTGCCATAGCATCATACAACATTGCATATAAGATCATCTTGGATCATAACACCGGGAACCATACATACATAGCATACTTGGGATAGAAAGTTTATCCATTTTGCATCTTATAGGTTGTGCACAAGTGTCGTATCCACCTAGTGAGCAATCGTGCTAGCGTCTCTCTTGAGTTGTGCAACACGAGCGTTTTCCGTGGATTTCATATTTTGTGCTCATCCTTGGTTGCACGACCCCATTTATCTATCCGTGTGTGTGTTTTCGTGTGCCACATATTGCTATTGGTCTACTTGTTACACTTGCGAATTTATGAATTCTTTCAACATTATTGACTCTTGCTAACATTTTGCATTAAATTTGTGTGCCACTATCCTCACCGAGCTCCACCATAAGCCTTACTTGTGTAGGTGTGAGAAATCGACAAGAATTGGTACCAATTGTGCTATTTCCTTGTCCACATTGGAGTGATCATTGATCCACTTTCAACTTCGGTCAAGGTACATTTGGTATTCGTTCTTCTCTTTCTCCACTCATATTGGCTCGAATCTTGTGATGGATAGGCAAGGCATTTCATCTCCGGTCTTCCACAACAACGACGGCGTGAACAACTACATCACCAAAGTGTCAACCTTCGATCTACAATGACAAATGCAAGGCGCACAATCAAGATTGAGAGAGCGCATCAAGAACCTCTCCATCGACATTCGTCACCCCGAAGCGAGGAAAAGGGACTACATCGACAACAAGCTTTCCGCACAAAAGGAGGAGCAAGATGCAAGGATGGAGGAGATTCGGGCCTTGATCAAGTCTACTTCCCCTTCGTCATCTTCAAGGCGGCAAGCACATCGATCCTCTTCGGAGCGCCCAAGCGACACAAGCGCAAGACGTCCACGTCCACATCTCCATGGTGACCACCATCACGTTCGTGATCCATCTCGTCATGAAGGGCATGTCACCTCCAAGCAACATGTGCACGATGACGACGAACGACATCTACGACGAGCTCAAGTGCGACAACGCCAACATCATCATGACGATGCTCACCAAGCGCAAATGCACAAGTCCCAACAAGCCCTACTTCACGCCAAGTCCAAACTTCATGAGCACAAGAGAAGAGCGCGAGACGAGCACCACCAAGACAGAGCTACGGCTACACCAACCACTTCGGCATCTTCGCCAAGTGCTATCAAGGCATCTTCGCCTTTGGACGTACGACATCTTCGCCTACTTCCCGTGAGTTTGCTACATCAACATCTTCAACTACAAGGCGACCAACTACGCGCGAGGGAGACACTTCCATCTTCGAAAGCCCCTCAAGGAAGATGGCCGAGCATGGGAATTTCCCTTCGGTCATGGAGACAAGCTACGAGGTGCCACATCATTTGGGCCTCCAACAACAAGACAGCGACAAGAAGGCCGAGCATGGGAATTTCCCTTCGGTCATGGAGACAAGCTACGAGCAAGGGCCATCCTCTTCGACCACGGCGACGAGCACGAACCTCTTCAACAACATGAAGACGGCGCCAATATTGGACTCATACTCCGAGTCAAGCTACGAGACCGCTCATGAGACCTTATCTTTGGTCTTCGAGGAGAGTGATGATGTGCCATCTTCGGCCTTCATCCACGGCTACGACCATGACATGATTGAGCATGGAGACATTTGCACCAACATCTCTCCGACAATGACATGTGACGAGATGCCCCAATTGCCATGTGAGGAGAGCCACCACCACATGAGTGACATGAGTGACTCCACCACACATGACATTGAGAGCATTTCCTATGAGAGGATGAGTGTGACCACCACTAGCCCCACACTTGATAGCATGCCACACATCCTATGTGAGGTTGAGAGCCATTTGAGTGACTCCACCAACCATATGAGTGAGAGCTTCCGAGAGGGAGTGAGTGAGCCACAACACTTAGTGAGCGAGGTAGTTGACACGGCATGTGAGGTCACTTTGATTTCTAACGACTTAACCTCTATGCCTAGTGTGTTTTCTTCTTTGGTGCTAGGTCTCCTACATGACGACACGCCTATCCTCGACAAGTCCATACCTCCAATGGAGACAACGATGGCCATGGTGGAAGAAGATGCACCACCCACATGGTTCCATCACGATGAAGATGTCCATGACTTGGTCTTCGATACCTCACCTACAAGGCTACAACACATGAGCGATTCTCCAAAGGTAACATAGGTGATGGTGCTTCTGTTGTCCCACTAGCGGACTATCTCACCAATGATTGCTTGCATGATGTTGACACACCTGTTCCCATGCTTCATGCTAGTGCGACTTCTTCATGTCATGACTCACCTATTTATGATAAATATGATGATGAGCATGTTGATTTGCCTAGTTGTGATGCCATGGTCCATAGGATATCATGTGAAAATTCTATTGGTCACATCATGTTTGACAATCCATTAACCTTGTCATATGTTATGAGTGAGATATCCCATATTGCATCATTTCAATCTCAACATAGTGACTATGCATGCCCCGTCATAATAAATCCCATTTGCACTTATGGCATAGATGACGAGATGATGGTCATTGGCTTTTGTTTTTCTTGTGATGATATTGGCATGCTTCCTTTACATGATTTGCGCAATTCATCTACTATGCCATGCCATGATCACATTGTTCCAAATATGCATTGTTTTGGATGTTGTCAATATTCTCCGTGTGATGTTTCCACTAATGATCATGAGGAGACCCCCATAGTTTCCTCATGCGTATTAGGAGATTTTGATGCATTCCATACATTGCATGATTCCCATAATTGCTTGCACCATATGCATTCCATGAACAGGAATGCTCTACATATTTCTTGTGATGCATTACACAATTTGAGTCTCCATTATGCTATACATAACAACAAACCTCTCATGATGGATGACATGTTTCTATATCACGCATATCATTTATTCGATCATTGGATATTTTGTGCTAACCAACACAAGCACGTGCGCATCATGATGGATGATGTGTACATATACCACGCACACACAATTTTCCCTTTGCCTTTGTTTTGTGTAGGTACTCACGTATACTCGTCAACCTCTCAATCCGAAGAGTTGACGAAACGAGCTCTTGAGAGCATAGATGACTTGGGATCCCGTGAACTACCCTTCCCGCTGCTCTCTTCGCGCAACGACTACGCGCATCTCTCTCACTTGGATCTCACAAGGCTATGGGCTATATACCGCTTCTCGCTTCTTGCTCATTTTACCGTGTTCACTTTGCATGCTATGCTTGCTTCTATGCCTTTGCCATGCAATTGTGACCCTTGCTTGCATCTACCCATGATTCACCATTATGCTACTTCTATGTGTATTTGCATGCTTGGTGGAGATCCTTGTTGCTATTGCCATGTTTATCATGTGCCTCATGCTATTGATGCTATTTTGCACATATCTTGCCTTCATGCTTGTGATGTGTCTTGTGCATTATTCATGACTACCATTTGCACACATGACATACTTAACATGATTCCTTCTTGATGAGGACATCAATACAATTGTTACACCCACAGCCCCTGCTGCTATACATACTGGACCAATTACTAGAGCTCGTGCACGCCAACTAAATTACCAGGTACTTTCGTTTCTTGGTAATGATTCTAATGTTCATGAGAATATGATGCTGCCTAAATTGGATACATTTGTTTTGCTTACAAATGAAGGGCCTAGCTTGGAGAAGGATGAACATTGGAGCAAGAACAAGCATGGAGATGATGGCATGCGCAAGGGGAACAAGAACGGAGTTACAAGTGATGATTTCAGGACTTTGAAGCCACCATAATGGGTGCATGAAGCCTTGGACGAAATATACAAGATGCCACTTCATAAATTTCGTCCCGAGGCTATTTTAGGTGCTGCGTCACCTTATTATTGGGCCAGGCCCATGTAATTTCCAAATACATAAGTATAGGCTATTTTTAGAGTCCGTATGTGTGGGGAAACAAGAGATAGGGTTGATTTCGGACCCCTCCACCAAGGGCCACGAAATTCCCCCCTCTTCCTCCATATATACAGCCCTTAGGGCATCGTTTAGACTTTGGGTTTTGTTTAGATTAAAAGTTCGCCATAGCTGCAACTTCGCGTACTTCGTTTGTGTTCAACGACCAGACAAAGGCGTCACAGAACCCCACCTTGATCAATAAAGCTTTCATCTTATATTCGCAATATCCAGATTGCAATCTCAGTTTCTTGCTTGTTCTTCGTTTGCTCCCAGGAAACAGACCCTCGTGGTCAGGTTGATCGTGCTCCGGCATGGTCAATAACCTCTCGGAGTTGGTTTAGAGATTGCTAAGGCGCGACGTCCTCGCACGTTCGTAGTCGGATCGTCAAAGTCGACTTCCACCAAAGCGATATCCATCATCTCATCGAAAGACGGGACACCTTTGTGATGAGGACATCAATACAATTGTTACACCCATAGCCCCTACTGCTATACATACTGGACCAATTACTAGAGCTCGTGCACGCCAACTAAATTACCAGGTACTTTCGTTTCTTGGTAATGATTCTAATGTTCATGAGAATATGATGCTGCCTAAATTGGATACATTTGTTTTGCTTACAAATGAAGGGCCTAGCTTGGAGAAGGATGAACATTGGAGCAAGAACAAGCATGGAGATGATGGCATGCGCAAGGGGAACAAGAACGGAGTTACAAGTGATGATTTCAGGACTTTGAAGCCACCATAATGGGTGCATGAAGCCTTGGACGAAATATACAAGATGCCACTTCATAAATTTCGTCCCGAGGCTATTTTAGGTGCTGCGTCACCTTATTATTGGGCCAGGCCCATGTAATTTCGAAATACATAAGTATAGGCTATTTTTAGAGTCCGTATGTGTGGGGAAACAAGAGATAGGGTTGATTTCGGACTCCTCCACCAAGGGCCACGAAATTCCTCCCTCTTCCTCCATATATACAGCCCTTAGGGCATCGTTTAGACTTTGGGTTTTGTTTAGATTAAAAGTTCGCCATAGCTGCAACTTCGCGTACTTCGTTTGTGTTCAACGACCAGACAAAGGCGTCACAGAACCCCACCTTGATCAATAAAGCTTTCATCTTATATTCGCAATATCCAGATTGCAATCTTAGTTTCTTGCTTGTTCTTCTTTGCTCGCAGGAAACAGACCCTCGTGGTCAGGTTGATCGTGCTCCGGCGTGGTCAATAACCTCTCGGAGTTGGTTTAGCGATTGCTAAGGCGCGACGTCCTCGCACGTTCGTAGTCGGATCGTCAAAGTCGACTTCCACCAAAGCGAAATCCACCATCTCATCGAAAGACGGGACACCTTTGCCTCTATCACTTTGCCTCTATCAAGTGGTATCAGATTTCCAGGTTGCTCGGTGAGATTTTACAGTTTTTCGTAGTTTAGATCGAGTCTGTTCTTCATACCTACAGTCCACGAAAAAGCACAAAAAAAAATTTAGGGTTAGTTCATCATATCCGAACCAATCTGAGCCTTTGCATAATCTTTTTAGGGTTTTGCTTTGTTGAATTTGCGGTTGCATCGTCGGTCTAGTTGCTGGTCTTAGAGTCTAGTCTTTTAGAGTTTCGAGTTCTGGTCATAAGTTGTCACGCCGCCGCCGCACCACCATCATCGCCCCTGCCATCTACCACCACCGCTCCGAATCCGTATCCATATACCACCACCAATCCGTGTCCATATACCACCACCGATCCATATCCATATAGTACCACCGCTACCACCACCGCTGCCATATACCACCACCATATATCCACCACCAATCCGAGTTCCTTGCTTATTAGGTTTGTTTTCGAGATCCATCTAGTTTCCGATTCGTGTTTCCTTGCCGGAGTAGGTTTCGGAAAAAAAAAGAGTCGGGTAGCCACGCTCCGTTTAGGCCCAAAATTTTTCGAAAACGCATTTTTCGAAAAAATTTCTGGCTATCCTATTTTTAGGTGTTTCTGAGTGTTTTGAGACAGGTGCCATTATAGGAAGTTTTTTTGACCCGTTTCCAGTTTTTGGGTCCGGGCAGTCGAAAAAAAAAATTTTGGTCTACAAAAAAAATTTCGTGCCCATCCTGTCAGTTTGACCTAGGAAGAGTTTTGAGACACTCGCCATTATAGTGATTTTTCGCAAAAAAAAAGCAGCGCAAAAAAAAAGAGCGCAAAAAAAAAAGAGCGAAAAAAAAATTCAGAGTGTGCTTTTTTTCTTGTTTACGTGCCGCGCCGTGATTTTGTTGGTGTTCTAGGCTCGCGTCTCTAGCACAGTCTAGCCTAGGACCAGCACTGTACCGTCGTTGAGCGTTTATTCAACTTTGCATCTCTGAATTGATTATTGCTGACCCTTTTTGCTACCATACTATAAGCCTTCCCAGCTCCACATACATCTACGTCGTGTGTTTGACTCTCCCTGGTAATCGCTCTATCCAAGCTTTGAGAGTTTTTGACTACAACGGTTGCCGATCACCGCCTGCTGCTGGGTAAGAACTGGTAAGAATTTGAGATTTGCTTGACGGATTTGTGATACACCACCACCACTTCTTAGTAGTCTGTAGGATCATATTCTTGTGTGTTTCTATTGCTGCTAACCATGCCAGGATCACAAGCCGACGAGATTGACTGGGAGAACTTATCGAACAAGGAGCTTCATGATAAGTTTCAGCAAATGATGACTGAACAGGTACAAGATGTGCTGAACAATTTTGAAGAGGCCATGGAGAAGATCACTGGCCTTGAGAAGACGTTCGAAACAAAGCTCGATAACAGATTTAATGAACTGCTTGCGCGTCTTCCACCACCGGCTGCACCTGTCGCACCTCTGCAACAACAACAACTACGCCCCCTTCCGAATTAGTATGGACGAGCACAGCGTGTTCCTATTGAGCCAGGACAAAATTCTGGTGCCACTGCTACTGCTGTTGGTGCTTCTTTGGCTCCTGCTACTGCTCCTGCTGGTACCCAGGAGGAAGATGAGTATGCGGGCGATTATGAGGATGAGGTTGATCAAAATCAGATCTACGAGCAGCCACCAGCACCACCACCAGCAGGTCGACCTCAGGTATATATTCGTAATGGTAGGCCTGCACCACCACCTCAGGTACGAGACGATGTCCATATTCCTAAACTGAAATTGAATATTCCACCATTTGAGGGTAGATATGTTCCTGATATATATCTTACTTGGGAGTTAGAAACTGAACAACGATTTACATGTTTACAATATCCTGAGGAGAGACGAGTTGCTGCTGCTGTTTGTGCTTTCACTAGTTTTGCATGTGTATGGTGGTCTGAACATTGTAGATTATATCCTATTCCAACTACTTGGGCTGCTTTGAAAACTGCTATGCGTACGCGTTGGGTTCCACCATATTATCAACGTGAATTGCTTCAAAAATTGCAGCGTTTAAGACAAGGGAAAAATTCTGTAGAAGAATATTATCAGGAATTACAAACTGGCATGATTAGATGTGGTATTGTTGAGGAGAATGAAGCTATGCTTGCACGTTTTCTGGGTGGATTAAATAGAGAGATTCAGAACATTCTAGACTATAAGGAGTATACTAATATCACTCGTTTATTCCATCTTGCTTGTAAAGCTGAACGTGAAGTGCAGGATCGACAAGCATTGGGGCGAACTAACTTTTCTGCAGGCCGACCTTCATCATGGACACCACGTGTATCTTCTACTTCAACTGCACCAGCACCTCCATCCGGTGCCACCTCCAGCCGTGATACAAGAAAACAGGCACAACCACCATTATATGCCAAGAGCGCACCTGCGGGGTCTGCACAGCGTTCTTCTTCTTCCATGGCATCAACAGGGCACACAAGTGATATTATTTGTCGTCGTTGTAAGGGAGGAGGTCATTATGCGAGGGAATGCAAATCTCCGCGTGTGATGATTGCTACCGCGGATGGTGGATATGAGTCCGCTAGTGACTATGATGAGGAGACATTGGCTCTTATTACACGTGAAGAACATGGTGGAGATGATTCTGATCATGAGACGCAATACATGGCTCCTGAAGACGCTGACAGGTATGAATGTTTAGTTGCTCAACGTGTTTTGAGTGTGCAGGTCACACAAGCTGAGCAAAATCAGAGGCACAATTTGTTCCGTACCAAGGGAGTTGTGAAGGAACGTTCTGTGCGCGTCATAATAGACGGAGGGAGCTGCAACAACTTGGCTAGCATGGAGATGGTGGAGAAGCTTTCTCTCACCACAAGACCACATCCACATCCTTACTACATCCAATGGTTGAACAACAGCGGCAAGGTTAAGGTAACACGTACTGTTCGTGTGCATTTTAGTATCTCTACATATGCTGATTATGTTGATTGTGATGTGGTACCTATGCAAGCATGTTCCTTATTACTTGGTAGACCATGGCAATTTGATAAAAATTCTATACACCATGGTAGAAACAATCACAATACTCTTGTTCATAAGGATAAAAATATTACTTTGCTTCCTATGACTCCTGATTCCATTTTGAAAGATGATATTAATAGAGCTAATAAAGCACAACAGGAGAAGAATAAGAGTGAAAATCAGATTGTGGCAAAAGAATTTGAGCAACAAATGAAGCCTAATAATAAACCATCTAGTGTTGCTTCTGAAATTAAATTGAAAAGTGCATGTTTATTTGCCACCAAATCTGATATTGATGAGCTAGATTTCAACAAATCTGTTTGCTATGCTTTTGTGTGCAAAGAGGCATTATTTTCATTCGAGGACGTGCCTTCCTCTTTGCCTCCTGCTGTCACTAACATTTTGCAGGAGTTCGCTGACGTTTTTCCACAAGACGTGCCACCAGGATTACCGCCTATTCGAGGGATTGAGCATCAGATTGACTTAATTCCCGGTGCTTCACTGCCAAACCGTGCACCATACCGTACCAATCCAGAGGAGACGAAGGAGATTATGCGTCAAGTACAAGGGCTTCTCGACAAAGGTTATATACGCGAATCCCTTAGTCCTTGTGTTGTTCCTATTATTCTAGTGCCGAAAAAGGATGATACATCACGTATGTGTGTTGATTGTAGAGGCATTAATAATATTACTATTCGTTATCGTCATCCTATTCCTAGGCTAGATGATATGCTTGATGAATTGAGTGGCTCTACAATATTCTCCAAAGTTGATTTGCGTAGTGGCTACCATCAAATTCGTATGAAATTGGGAGATGAATGGAAAACAGCATTTAAAACTAAGTTTGGATTATATGAGTGGTTAGTCATGCCTTTTGGGTTAACTAATGCACCTAGTACTTTCATGAGATTAATGAACGAAGTTTTACGTGCTTTCATTGGACGATTTGTGGTAGTTTACTTTGATGACATATTGATTTATAGCAGATCTTTGGAAGAACATTTGGAACATTTACGTGCTGTTTTTATTGCTCTACGTGATGCACGTTTGTTTGGTAACCTTGGGAAGTGCACCTTTTGCACCGACCGAGTATCTTTTCTTGGCTATGTTGTTACTCCACAGGGAATTGAAGTTGACAAAGCTAAGATTGAAGCTATTGAGAGTTGGCCGCAGCCCAAAACGGTCACACAAGTGAGGAGTTTTCTTGGCCTCGCTGGATTCTATAGGCGTTTTGTGAGAGATTTCAGCACCATTGCTGCACCTCTCAACGAGCTTACAAAGAAGGATGTGCCTTTTGTTTGGGGTACCGCACAGGAAGAAGCCTTCACGGTATTGAAAGATAAGTTGACACATGCTCCTTTACTCCAACTTCCTGATTTTAATAAGACTTTTGAGCTTGAATGTGATGCTAGTGGAATTGGATTAGGAGGTGTGTTATTACAAGATGGCAAACCTGTTGCATACTTTTTTGAAAAATTGAGTGGGCCTAGTCTGAATTATTCTACTTATGATAAAGAATTATATGCTCTTGTTCGGACTTTAGAAACATGGCAACATTATTTATGGCCCAAGGAATTTGTTATACATTCTGATCATGAATCTTTGAAACACATTAAAAGTCAAGCAAAACTGAACTGTAGACATGCTAAATGGGTTGAATTCATTGAGACTTTCCCTTATGTCATTAAACACAAGAAGGGAAAAGAAAATGTTATTGCTGATGCATTGTCTCGTCGCTATACTATGCTTTCACAACTTGACTTCAAAATATTTGGTTTGGAGACCATCAAAGATCAATATGTGCATGATGCTGATTTTAAAGATGTAATGCAGAATTGTAAAGAAGGAAGAATGTGGAACAAGTTTGTCGTTAACGATGGATTTGTGTTTCGTGCTAACAAGCTATGCATTCCAGCTAGCTCCGTTCGTCTTTTGTTGTTGCAGGAAGCGCATGGAGGAGGATTAATGGGACATTTTGGCGTGAAGAAGACGGAGGACGTACTTGCTACACATTTCTTTTGGCCAAAGATGAGACGGGATGTTGAGCGTTTTATTGCTCGATGCACTACATGTCAAAAAGCTAAGTCACGACTCAATCCTCATGGTTTATATATGCCTTTGCCTGTACCTAGTGTTCCTTGGGAGGATATATCTATGGACTTTGTTTTAGGTTTACCTCGAACAAAGAAGGGGAGGGATAGCATATTTGTTGTCGTAGATAGATTCTCGAAAATGGCACACTTTATACCATGTCATAAAAGCGATGATGCTGTTAATGTTGCTGATTTGTTCTTTCGTGAAATTATTCGCTTGCATGGTGTGCCAAATACTATTGTTTCAGATCGTGATACTAAATTTCTTAGCCACTTTTGGAGATGTTTATGGGCTAAGTTGGGGACTAAACTGCTTTTTAGTACTACTTGTCACCCCCAAACTGATGGACAAACTGAAGTAGTCAATAGAACGTTGTCTACTATGCTTAGGGCTGTTTTGAAGAATAATAAGAAAATGTGGGAGGAATGCTTGCCTCATATTGAATTTGCTTATAATCGTTCATTGCATTCTACTACTAAGATGTGCCCTTTTGAAGTTGTGTATGGTTTCCTACCTCGTGCACCTATTGATTTGTTGCCTCTTCCATCTTCGGAGAAGGTTAATTTTGATGCTAAACAACGTGCTGAATTGATTTTAAAAATGCATGAGTTAACTAAGGAAAACTGATAGAGGCAAAGGTGTCCCGTCTTTCGATGAGATGGTGGATTTCGCTTTGGTGGAAGTCGACTTTGACGATCCGACTACGAACGTGCGAGGACGTCGCGCCTTAGCAATCGCTAAACCAACTCCGAGAGGTTATTGACCACGCCGGAGCACGATCAACCTGACCACGAAGGTCTGTTTCCTGCGAGCAAACGAAGAACAAGCAAGAAACTAAGATTGCAATCTGGATATTGCGAATATAAGATGAAAGCTTTATTGATCAAGGTGGGGTTCTGTGACGCCTTTGTCTGGTCGTTGAACACAAACGAAGTACGCGAAGTTGCAGCTATGGCGAACTTTTAATCTAAACAAAACCCAAAGTCTAAACGATGCCCTAAGGGCTGTATATATGGAGGAAGAGGGGGGGAATTTCGTGGCCCTTGGTGGAGGGGTCCGAAATCAACCCTATCTCTGTTTCCCCACACATACGGACTCTAAAAATAGCCTATACTTATGTATTTCGAAATTACATGGGCCTGGCCCAATAATAAGGTGACGCAACACCTAAAATAGCCTCGGGACAAAATTTATGAAGTGGCGTCTTGTATATTTCGTCCAAGGCTGCATGCACCCATTATGGTGGCTTCAAAGTCCTGAAATCATCACTTGTAACTCCGTTCTTGTTTCCCTTGCGCATGCCATCATCTCCATGCTTGTTCTTGCTCCAATGTTCATCCTTCTCCAAGCTAGGCCCTTCATTTGTAAGCAAAACAAATGTATCCAATTTAGGCAGCATCATATTCTCATGAACATTAGAATCATTACCAAGAAACGAAAGTACCTGGTAATTTAGTTGGCGTGCACGAGCTCTAGTAATTGGTCCAGTATGTATAGCAGCAGGGGCTGTGGGTGTAACAATTGTATTGATGTCCTCATCACTGTCAGTTTGAGCTAAGAAGAGTTTTGAGACACTCGCCATTATAGTGATTTTTCGCCAAAAAAAAACCAGCGCAAAAAAAAAGGAGCGCAAAAAAAAAAGAGCGAAAAACAAAAAATCCAGAGTGTGCTTTTCCCTTGTTTACGTGCCGCGCCGTGATTTTGTTAGTGTTCTAGGCTCGCGTCTCTAGCACAGTCTAGCCTAGGACCAGCACAGTACCATCGTTGAGCGTTTATTCAACTTTGCATCTCTGAATTGATTATTGCTGACCCTTTTTGCTACCATATTATAAGCCTTCCCAGCTCCACATACATCTACGTCGTGCGTTTGACTCTCCCTGGTAATCGCTCTATCCAAGCTTTGAGAGTTTTTGACTACAACGGTTGCCGATCACCGCCTGCTGCTGGGTAAGAACTGGTAAGAATTTGAGATTTGCTTGACGGATTTGTGACACCCACCACCACCACTTGTTCGTAGTCTGTAGGATCATATTCTTGTGTGTTTCTATTGCTGCTAACCATGCCAGGATCACAAGCCGACGAGATTGACTGGGAGAATTTATCGAACAAGGAGCTTCATGATAAGTTTCAGCAAATGATGACTGAACAGGTGCAAGATGTGCTGAACAATTTTGAAGAGGCCATGGAGAAGATCACTGGCCTTGAGAAGACGTTCGAAACAACGCTCGATAACAAGTTTAATGAATTGCTCGCGCGTCTTCCACCACCACCACCATCTGCAGCTAACGCACCTCTCCAACAACAACAACAACAACGACTACCTCCACGTCGCGAAGCAGACCTCCGCCGAGCAAGCCGTGTTCCTCTTGCGTTTGGCCAAACTGTTGGTGCTGCTGTTGATACTTCTGTGGCTCCTGCTGCTGATGCGGAGGAGGATGATTATGTGGGAGACTATGAGGATGAGGTTGATCAAAATCAACACTACGTGCAGCCACCTGTACCACCACCAGCAGGTCGACCTCAGGTATATATTCGTAATGGTAGGCCTGCACCACCACCTCAGGTACGAGATGATGTCCATATTCCTAAACTGAAATTGAATATTCCACCATTTGAGGGTAGATATGTTCCTGATATATATCTTACTTGGGAGTTAGAAACTGAACAACGATTTACATGTTTACAATATCCTGAGGAGAGACGAGTTGCTGCTGCCGTTTGTGCTTTCACTAGTTTTGCATGTGTATGGTGGTCTGAACATTATAGATTATATCCTATTCCAACTACTTGGGCTGCTTTGCAAACTGCTATGCGTACGCGTTGGGTTCCACCATATTATCAACGTGAATTGCTTCAAAAATTGCAGCGTTTAAGACAAGGGAAAAATTCTGTAGAAGAATATTATCAGGAATTACAAACTGGCATGATTAGATGTGGTATTGTTGAGGAGAATGAAGCTATGCTTGCACGTTTTCTGGGTGGATTAAATAGAGAGATTCAGACCATTTTAGACTATAAGGAGTATACTAATATCACTCGTTTATTCCATCTTGCTTGTAAAGCTGAACGTGAAGTGCAGGATCGACAAGCATTGGGGCGAACTAACTTTTCTGCAGGCCGACCTTCATCATGGACACCACGTGCATCTTCTACTTCAACTGCACCAGCACCTCCATCCGGTGCCACCTCCAGCTGTGATACAAGAAAACAGGCACAACCCACAGCCCCTGCTGCTATACATACTGGACCAATTACTAGAGCTCGTGCACGCCAACTAAATTACCAGGTACTTTCGTTTCTTGGTAATGATTCTAATGTTCATGAGAATATGATGCTGCCTAAATTGGATACATTTGTTTTGCTTACAAATGAAGGGCCTAGCTTGGAGAAGGATGAACATTGGAGCAAGAACAAGCATGGAGATGATGGCATGCGCAAGGGGAACAAGAACGGAGTTACAAGTGATGATTTCAGGACTTTGAAGCCACCATAATGGGTGCATGAAGCCTTGGACGAAATATACAAGAT
Source organism: Triticum aestivum (assembly GCF_018294505.1). NCBI lineage: Eukaryota > Viridiplantae > Streptophyta > Magnoliopsida > Poales > Poaceae > Triticum > Triticum aestivum. Next base: position 247,852,556 of record NC_057803.1, read on the forward strand.
GCCACTTCATAAATTTCGTCCCGAGGCTATTTTAGGTGCTGCGTCACCTTATTATTGGGCCAGGCCCATGTAATTTCGAAATACATAAGTATAGGCTATTTTTAGAGTCCGTATGTGTGGGGAAACAAGAGATAGGGTTGATTTCGGACTCCTCCACCAAGGGCCACGAAATTCCTCCCTCTTCCTCCATATATACAGCCCTTAGGGCATCGTTTAGACTTTGGGTTTTGTTTAGATTAAAAGTTCGCCATAGCTGCAACTTCGCGTACTTCGTTTGTGTTCAACGACCAGACAAAGGCGTCACAGAACCCCACCTTGATCAATAAAGCTTTCATCTTATATTCGCAATATCCAGATTGCAATCTTAGTTTCTTGCTTGTTCTTCTTTGCTCGCAGGAAACAGACCCTCGTGGTCAGGTTGATCGTGCTCCGGCGTGGTCAATAACCTCTCGGAGTTGGTTTAGCGATTGCTAAGGCGCGACGTCCTCGCACGTTCGTAGTCGGATCGTCAAAGTCGACTTCCACCAAAGCGAAATCCACCATCTCATCGAAAGACGGGACACCTTTGCCTCTATCACTTTGCCTCTATCAAGTGGTATCAGATTTCCAGGTTGCTCGGTGAGATTTTACAGTTTTTCGTAGTTTAGATCGAGTCTGTTCTTCATACCTACAGTCCACGAAAAAGCACAAAAAAAAATTTAGGGTTAGTTCATCATATCCGAACCAATCTGAGCCTTTGCATAATCTTTTTAGGGTTTTGCTTTGTTGAATTTGCGGTTGCATCGTCGGTCTAGTTGCTGGTCTTAGAGTCTAGTCTTTTAGAGTTTCGAGTTCTGGTCATAAGTTGTCACGCCGCCGCCGCACCACCATCATCGCCCCTGCCATCTACCACCACCGCTCCGAATCCGTATCCATATACCACCACCAATCCGTGTCCATATACCACCACCGATCCATATCCATATAGTACCACCGCTACCACCACCGCTGCCATATACCACCACCATATATCCACCACCAATCCGAGTTCCTTGCTTATTAGGTTTATTTTCGAGATCCATCTAGTTTCCGATTCGTGTTTCCTTGCCGGAGCAGGTTTCGGAAAAAAAAAGAGTCGGGTAGCCACGCTCCGTTTAGGCCCAAAATTTTTCGAAAACGCATTTTTCGAAAAAATTTCTGGCTATCCTATTTTTAGGTGTTTCTGAGTGTTTTGAGACAGGTGCCATTATAGGAAGTTTTTTTTGACCCGTTTCCAGTTTTTGGGTCCGGGCAGTCAAAAAAAAAATTGGTCGAAAAAATTTCGTGCCCATCCTGTCTGATAGAGGCAAAGGTGTCCCGTCTTTCGATGAGATGGTGTATTTCGCTTTGGTGGAAGTCGACTTTGACGATCCGACTACGAACGTGCGAGGACGTCGCGCCTTAGCAATCGCTAAACCAACTCCGAGAGGTTATTGACCACGCCGGAGCACGATCAACCTGACCACGAAGGTCTGTTTCCTGCGAGCAAACGAAGAACAAGCAAGAAACTAAGATTGCAATCTGGATATTGCGAATATAAGATGAAAGCTTTATTGATCAAGGTGGGGTTCTGTGACGCCTTTGTCTGGTCGTTGAACACAAACGAAGTACGCGAAGTTGCAGCTATGGCGAACTTTTAATCTAAACAAAACCCAAAGTCTAAACGATGCCCTAAGGGCTGTATATATGGAGGAAGAGGGGGGGAATTTCGTGGCCCTTGGTGGAGGGGTCCGAAATCAACCCTATCTCTGTTTCCCCACACATACGGACTCTAAAAATAGCCTATACTTATGTATTTCGAAATTCCATGGGCCTGGCCCAATAATAAGGTGACGCAGCACCTAAAATAGCCTCGGGACGAAATTTATGAAGTGGCGTCTTGTATATTTCGTCCAAGGCTTCATGCACCCATTATGGTGGCTTCAAAGTCCTGAAATCATCACTTGTAACTCCGTTCTTGTTTCCCTTGCGCATGCCATCATCTCCATGCTTGTTCTTGCTCCAATGTTCATCCTTCTCCAAGCTAGGCCCTTCATTTGTAAGCAAAACAAATGTATCCAATTTAGGCAGCATCATATTCTCATGAACATTAGAATCATTACCAAGAAACGAAAGTACCTGGTAATTTAGTTGGCGTGCACGAGCTCTAGTAATTGGTCCAGTATGTATAGCAGCAGGGGCTGTGGGTGTAACAATTGTATTGATGTCCTCATCACAGCCGGTGGTGGAAGACGCGCAAGCAGTTCATTAAATCTGTTATCGAGCTTTGTTTCGAACGTCTTCTCAAGGCCAGTGATCTTCTCCATGGCCTCTTCAAAATTGTTCAGCACATCTTGTACCTGTTCAGTCATCATTTGCTGAAACTTATCATGAAGCTCCTTGTTCGATAAGTTCTCCCAGTCAATCTCGTCGGCTTGTGATCCTGGCATGGTTAGCAGCAATAGAAACACACAAGAATATGATCCTACAGACTACTAAGAAGTGGTGGTGGTGTATCACAAATCCGTCAAGCAAATCTCAAATTCTTACCAGTTCTTACCCAGCAGCAGGCGGTGATCGGCAACCGTTGTAGTCAAAAACTCTCAAAGCTTGGATAGAGCGATTACCAGGGAGAGTCAAACACACGACGTAGATGTATGTGGAGCTGGGAAGGCTTATAGTATGGTAGCAAAAAGGGTCAGCAATAATCAATTCAGAGATGCAAAGTTGAATAAACGCTCAACGACGGTACAGTGCTGGTCCTAGGCTAGACTGTGCTAGAGACGCGAGCCTAGAACACCAACAAAATCACGGCGCGGCACGTAAACAAGAAAAAAAGCACACTCTGAATTTTTTTTTCGCTCTTTTTTTTTTGCGCTCTTTTTTTTTGCGCTGCTTTTTTTTTGCGAAAAATCACTATAATGGCGAGTGTCTCAAAACTCTTCCTAGGTCAAACTGACAGGATGGGCACGAAATTTTTTTTGTAGACCAAAATTTTTTTTTTCGACTGCCCGGACCCAAAAACTGGAAACGGGTCAAAAAAACTTCCTATAATGGCACCTGTCTCAAAACACTCAGAAACACCTAAAAATAGGATAGCCAGAAATTTTTTCGAAAAATGCGTTTTCGAAAAATTTTGGGCCTAAACGGAGCGTGGCTACCCGACTCTTTTTTTTTCCGAAACCTACTCCGGCAAGGAAACACGAATCGGAAACTAGATGGATCTCGAAAACAAACCTAATAAGCAAGGAACTCGGATTGGTGGTGGATATATGGTGGTGGTATATGGCAGCGGTGGTGGTAGCGGTGGTACTATATGGATATGGATCGGTGGTGGTATATGGACACGGATTGGTGGTGGTATATGGATACGGATTCGGAGCGGTGGTGGTAGATGGCAGGGGCGATGATGGTGGTGCGGCGGCGGCGTGACAACTTATGACCAGAACTCGAAACTCTAAAAGACTAGACTCTAAGACCAGCAACTAGACCGACGATGCAACCGCAAATTCAACAAAGCAAAACCCTAAAAAGATTATGCAAAGGCTCAGATTGGTTCGGATATGATGAACTAACCCTAAATTTTTTTTTGTGCTTTTTCGTGGACTGTAGGTATGAAGAACAGACTCGATCTAAACTACGAAAAACTGTAAAATCTCACCGAGCAACCTGGAACTCTGATACCACTTGATAGAGGCAAAGGTGTCCCGTCTTTCGATGAGATGATGGATATCGCTTTGGTGGAAGTCGACTTTGACGATCCGACTACGAACGTGCGAGGACGTCGCGCCTTAGCAATCGCTAAACCAACTCCGAGAGGTTATTGACCACGCCGGAGCACGATCAACCTGACCACGAGGGTCTGTTTCCTGCGAGCAAACGAAGAACAAGCAAGAAACTGAGATTGCAATCTGGATATTGCGAATATAAGATGAAAGCTTTATTGATCAAGGTGGGGTTCTGTGACGCCTTTGTCTGGTCGTTGAACACAAACGAAGTACGCGAAGTTGCAGCTATGGCGAACTTTTAATCTAAACAAAACCCAAAGTCTAAACGATGCCCTAAGGGCTGTATATATGGAGGAAGAGGGGGGAATTTCGTGGCCCTTGGTGGAGGGGTCCGAAATCAACCCTATCTCTTGTTTCCCCACACATACGGACTCTAAAAATAGCCTATACTAATGTATTTCGAAATTACATGGGCCTGGCCCAATAATAAGGTGACGCAGCACCTAAAATAGCCTCGGGACGAAATTTATGAAGTGGCATCTTGTATATTTCGTCCAAGGCTTCATGCACCCATTATGGTGGCTTCAAAGTCCTGAAATCATCACTTGTAACTCCGTTCTTGTTTTCCTTGCGCATGCCATCATCTCCATGCTTGTTCTTGCTCCAATGTTCATCCTTCTCCAAGCTAGGCCCTTCATTTGTAAGAAAAACAAATGTATCCAATTTAGGCAGCATCATATTCTCATGAACATTAGAATCATTACCAAGAAACGAAAGTACCTGGTAATTTAGTTGGCGTGCACGAGCTCTAGTAATTGGTCCAGTATGTATGGCAGCAGGGGCTGTGGGTGTAACAATTGTATTGATGTCCTCATCACCAAGCTTTGAGAGTTTTTGACTACAACGGTTGCCGATCACCGCCTGCTGCTGGGTAAGAACTGGTAAGAATTTGAGATTTGCTTGACGGATTTGTGATACACCACCACCACTTCTTAGTAGTCTGTAGGATCATATTCTTGTGTGTTTCTATTGCTGCTAACCATGCCAGGATCACAAGCCGACGAGATTGACTGGGAGAACTTATCGAACAAGGAGCTTCATGATAAGTTTCAGCAAATGATGACTGAACAGGTACAAGATGTGCTGAACAATTTTGAAGAGGCCATGGAGAAGATCACTGGCCTTGAGAAGACGTTCGAAACAAAGCTCGATAACAGATTTAATGAACTGCTTGCGCGTCTTCCACCACCGGCTGCACCTGTCGCACCTCTGCAACAACAACAACTACGCCCCCTTCCGAATCAGTATGGACGAGCACAGCGTGTTCCTATTGTGCCAGGACAAAATTCTGGTGCCGCTGGTACTGCTGTTGTTGTTTCTTTGGCTCCTGCTACTGCTCCTACTGGTACCCAGGAGGATGATGAGTATGCGGGCGATTATGAGGATGAGGTTGATCAAAATCAGATCTACGAGCAGCCACCAGCACCACCACCAGCAGGTCGACCTCAGGTATATATTCGTAATGGTAGGCCTGCACCACCACCTCAGGTACGAGATGATGTCCATATTCCTAAACTGAAATTGAATATTCCACCATTTGAGGGTAGATATGTTCCTGATATATATCTTACTTGGGAGTTAGAAACTGAACAACGATTTACATGTTTACAATATCCTGAGGAGAGACGAGTTGCTGCTGCCGTTTGTGCTTTCACTAGTTTTGCATGTGTATGGTGGTCTGAACATTGTAGATTATATCCTATTCCAACTACTTGGGCTGCTTTGAAAACTGCTATGAGTACGCGTTGGGTTCCACCATATTATCAACGTGAATTGCTTCAAAAATTGCAGCGTTTAAGACAAGGGAAAAATTCTGTAGAAGAATATTATCAGGAATTACAAACTGGCATGATTAGATGTGGTATTGTTGAGGAGAATGAAGCTATGCTTGCACGTTTTCTGGGTGGATTAAATAGAGAGATTCAGACCATTCTAGACTATAAGGAGTATACTAATATCACTCGTTTATTCCATCTTGCTTGTAAAGCTGAACGTGAAGTGCAGGATCGACAAGCATTGGGGCGAACTAACTTTTCTGCAGGCCGACCTTCATCATGGACACCACGTGCATCTTCTACTTCAACTGCACCAGCACCTCCATCCGGTGCCACCTCCAGCCGTGATACAAGAAAACAGGCACAACCACCATTATCTGCCAAGAGCGCACCTGCGGGGCCTGCACAGCGTTTTTCTTCTTCCATGGCATCAACAGGGCACACAAGTGATATTATTTGTCGTTGTTGTAAGGGAGGAGGTCATTATGCGAGAGAATGCAAATCTCCGCGTGTGATGATTGTTACCGCGGATGGTGGATATGAGTCCGCTAGTGACTATGATGAGGAGACTTTGGCTCTTATTACACGTGAAGAACATGGTGGAGATGATTCTGATCATGAGACGCAATACATGGCTCCTGAAGACGCTGACAGGTATGAATGTTTAGTTGCTCAACGTGTTTTGAGTGTGCAGGTCACACAAGCTGAGCAAAATCAGAGGCACAATTTGTTCCATACCAAGGGAGTTGTGAAGGAACGTTCTGTGCGCGTCATAATAGACGGAGGGAGCTGCAACAACTTGGCTAGCATGGAGATGGTGGAGAAGCTTTCTCTCACCACAAGACCACATCCACATCCTTACTACATCCAATGGTTCAACAACAGCGGCAAGGTTAAGGTAACACGTACTGTTCGTGTGCATTTTAGTATCTCTACATATGCTGATTATGTTGATTGTGATGTGGTAACTATGCAAGCATGTTCCTTATTACTTGGTAGACCATGGCAATTTGATAAAAATTCTGTACACCATGGTAGAAACAATCACTATACTCTTGTTCATAAGGATAAAAATATTAGTTTGCTTCCTATGACTCCTGATTCCATTTTGAAAGATGATATTAATAGAGCTAATAAAGCAAAACAGGAGACGAATAAGAGTGAAAATCAGATTGTGGCAAAAGAATTTGAGCAACAAATGAAGCCTAATAATAAACCATCTAGTGTTGCTTCTGAAATTAAATTGAAAAGTGCATGTTTATTTGCCACCAAATCTGATATTGATGAGCTAGATTTCAGCAAATCTGTTTGCTATGCTTTTGTGTGCAAAGAGGCATTATTTTCATTCGAGGACGTGCCTTCCTCTTTGCCTCCTGCTGTCACTAACATTTTGCAGGAGTTCGCTGACGTTTTTCCACAAGACGTGCCACCGGGATTATCGCCTATTCGAGGGATTGAGCATCAGATTGACTTAATTCCCGGTGCTTCACTGCCAAACCGTGCACCATACCGTACCAATCCAGAGGAGACGAAGGAGATTATGCGTCAAGTACAAGAGCTTCTCGACAGAGGTTATATACGCGAATCCCTTAGTCCTTGTGTTGTTCCTATTATTCTAGTGCCGAAAAAGGATGGTACATCACGTATGCGTGTTGATTGTAGAGGCATTAATAATATTACTATTCGTTATCGTCATCCTATTCCTAGGCTAGATGATATGCTTGATGAATTGAGTGGCTCTACAATATTCTCCAAAGTTGATTTGCGTAGTGGATACCATCAAATTCGTATGAAATTGGGAGATGAATGGAAAACAGCATTTAAAACTAAGTTTGGATTATATGAGTGGTTAGTCATGCCTTTTGGGTTAACTAATGCGCCTAGTACTTTCATGAGACTAATGAACGAAGTTTTACGTGCTTTCATTGGACGATTTGTGGTAGTCTATTTTGATGATATACTGATTTATAGCAGATCTTTGGAAGAACATTTGGAACATTTACGTGTTGTTTTTATTGCTCTACGTGATGCACGTTTGTTTGGTAACCTTGGGAAGTGCACCTTTTGCACCGACCGAGTATCTTTTCTTGGCTATGTTGTTACTCCACAGGGAATTGAAGTTGATAAAGCCAAGATTGAAGCTATTGAGAGTTGGCCGCAACCCAAAACGGTCACACAAGTGAGGAGTTTTCTTGGCCTCGCTGGACTCTATAGGCATTTTGTCATAGATTTCAGCACCATTGCTGCACCTCTCAATGAGCTTACAAAGAAAGATGTGCCTTTTCTTTGGGGTACCGCACAGGAAGAAGCCTTCTCGGTATTGAAAGATAAGTTGACACATGCTCCTTTACTCCAACTTCCTGATTTTAATAAGACTTTTGAGCTTGAATGTGATGCTAGGGGAAACAAGAGATAGGGTTGATTTCGGACCCCTCCACCAAGGGCCACGAAATTCCCCCCTCTTCCTCCATATATATAGCCCTTAGGGCATCGTTTAGACTTTGGGTTTTGTTTAGATTAAAAGTTCGCCATAGCTGCAACTTCGCGTACTTCGTTTGTGTTCAACGACCAGACAAAGGCGTCACAGAACCCCACCTTGATCAATAAAGCTTTCATCTTATATTCGCAATATCCAGATTGCAATCTTAGTTTCTTGCTTGTTCTTCGTTTGCTCGCAGGAAACAGACCCTCGTGGTCAGGTTGATCGTGCTCCGGCGTGGTCAATAACCTCTCGGAGTTGGTTTAGCGATTGCTAAGGCGCGACGTCCTCGCACGTTCGTAGTCGGATCGTCAAAGTCGACTTCCACCAAAGCGATATCCATCATCTCATCAAAAGATCGGGACCCTCGCCTCTATCAAGTGGTATCAGATTTCCAGGTTGCTCGGTGAGATTTTACAGTTTTTCGTAGTTTAGATCGAGTCTGTTCTTCATACCTACAGTCCACGAAAAAGCCACAAAAAAAATTAGGGTTAGTTCATCATATCCGAACCAATCTGAGCCTTTGCATAATCTTTTTAGGGTTTTGCTTTGTTGAATTTGCGGTTGCATCGTCGTGTCTAGTTGCTGGTCTTAGAGTCTAGTCTTTTAGAGTTTCGAGTTCTGGTCATAAGTTGTCACGCCGCCGCCGCACCATCATCATCACCCCTGCCATCTACCACCACCGCTTATCCGCCACCGCTTCGAATCCGTATCCATATACCACCACAGCTGTCATATACCACCACCGCTGCCATCTACCACCATATATCCACCACCAATCCGAGTTCTTGTCATATTAGGTTTGTTTTCGAGATCCATCTAGATTCCGATTCGTGTTTCCTTGCCGGAGTCGGGTAGCCACGCTCCGTTTAGGCCCAAAATTTTTCGAAAACGCATTTTTCGAAAAAATTTCTGGCTATCCTATTTTTAGGTGTTTCTGAGTGTTTTGAGACAGGTGCCATTATAGGAAGTTTTTTTTGACCCGTTTCCAGTTTTTGGGTCCGGGCAGTCAAAAAAAAAATTGGTCGAAAAAATTTCGTGCCCATCCTGTCAGTTTGAGCTAAGAAGAGTTTTGAGACACTCGCCATTATAGTGATTTTTCGCAAAAAAAAAGTGTGAAAAAAAAGGGCAAAAAAAAGAGCGAAAAAAAATTCCAGAGTGTGCTTTTCCCTTGTTTACGTGTCGCGCCGTGATTTTGTTAGTGTTCTAGGCTCGCGTCTCTAGCACAGTCTAGCCTAGGACCAGCACAGTACCGTCGTTGAGCGTTTATTCAACTTTGCATCTCTGAATTGATTATTGCTGACCCTTTTTGCTACCATATTATAAGCCTTCCCAGCTCCACATACATCTACGTCGTGCGTTTGACTCTCCCTGGTAATCGCTCTATCCAAGCTTTGAGAGTTTTTGACTACAACGGTTGCCGATCACCGCCTGCTGCTGGGTAAGAACTGGTAAGAATTTGAGATTTGCTTGACGGATTTGTGACACCCACCACCACCACTTGTTCGTAGTCTGTAGGATCATATTCTTGTGTGTTTCTATTGCTGCTAACCATGCCAGGATCACAAGCCGACGAGATTGACTGGGAGAATTTATCGAACAAGGAGCTTCATGATAAGTTTCAGCAAATGATGACTGGACAGGTGCAAGATGTGCTGAACAATTTTGAAGAGGCCATGGAGAAGATCACTGGCCTTGAAAAGACGTTCGAAACAAAGCTCGATAACAAGTTCAATGAATTGCTCGCGCGTCTTCCACCACCACCACCCGCTGCACCTAACGCACCTCTCCAACAACAACAACAACGACTACCTCCATGTCGCGAAGCAGACCTCCGCCGAGCAAGCCGTGTTCCTCTTGCGTTTGGCCAAACTGTTGGTGCTGCTGTTGATACTTCTGTGGCTCCTGCTGCTGATGCGGAGGAGGATGATTATGTGGGAGATTATGAGGATGAGGTTGATCAAAATCAACACTACGTGCAGCCACCTGTACCACCACCAGCAGGTCGACCTCAGGTATATATTCGTAATGGTAGGCCTGCACCACCACCTCAGGTACGAGATGATGTCCATATTCCTAAACTGAAATTGAATATTCCACCATTTGAGGGTAGATATGTTCCTGATATATATCTTACTTGGGAGTTAGAAACTGAACAACGATTTACATGTTTACAATATCCTGAGGAGAGACGAGTTGCTGCTGCCGTTTGTGCTTTCACTAGTTTTGCATGTGTATGGTGGTCTGAACATTGTAGATTATATCCTATTCTAACTACTTGGGCTACTTTGAAAACTGCTATGCGTACGCGTTGGGTTCCACCATATTATCAACGTGAATTGCTTCAAAAATTGCAGCGTTTAAGACAAGGGAAAAATTCTGTAGAAGAATATTATCAGGAATTACAAACTGGCATGATTAGATGTGGTATTGTTGAGGAGAATGAAGCTATGCTTGCACGTTTTCTGGGTGGATTAAATAGAGAGATTCAGACCATTCTAGACTATAAGGAGTATACTAATATCACTCGTTTATTCCATCTTGCTTGTAAAGCTGAACGTGAAGTGCAGGATCGACAAGCATTGGGGCGAACTAACTTTTCTGCAGGCCGACCTTCATCATGGACACCACGTGCATCTTCTACTTCAACTGCACCAGCACCTCCATCCGGTGCCACCTCCAGCCGTGATACAAGAAAACAGGCACAACCACCATTATCTGCCAAGAGCGCACCTGCGGGGCCTGCACATCATTCTTCTTCTTCCATGGCATCAACAGGGCACACAAGTGATATTATTTGTCGTTGTTGTAAGGGAGGAGGTCATTATGCGAGGGAATGCAAATCTCCGCGTGTGATGATTGCTACCGCGGATGGTGGATATGAGTCCGCTAGTGACTATGATGAGGAGACATTGGCTCTTATTACACGTGAAGAACATGGTGGAGATGATTCTGATCATGAGACGCAATACATGGCTCCTGAAGACGCTGACAGGTATGAATGTTTAGTTGCTCAACGTGTTTTGAGTGTGCAGGTCACACAAGCTGAGCAAAATCAGAGGCACAATTTGTTCCATACCAAGGGAGTTGTGAAGGAACGTTCTGTGCGCGTCATAATAGACGGAGGGAGCTGCAACAACTTGGCTAGCATGGAGATGGTGGAGAAGCTTTCTCTCACCACAAGACCACATCCACATCCTTACTACATCCAATGGTTCAACAACAGCGGCAAGGTTAAGGTAACACGTACTGTTCGTGTGCATTTTAGTATCTCTACATATGCTGATTATGTTGATTGTGATGTGGTAACTATGCAAGCATGTTCCTTATTACTTGGTAGACCATGGCAATTTGATAAAAATTCTGTACACCATGGTAGAAACAATCACTATACTCTTGTTCATAAGGATAAAAATATTAGTTTGCTTCCTATGACTCCTGATTCCATTTTGAAAGATGATATTAATAGAGCTAATAAAGCAAAACAGGAGACGAATAAGAGTGAAAATCAGATTGTGGCAAAAGAATTTGAGCAACAAATGAAGCCTAATAATAAACCATCTAGTGTTGCTTCTGAAATTAAATTGAAAAGTGCATGTTTATTTGCCACCAAATCTGATATTGATGAGCTAGATTTCAGCAAATCTGTTTGCTATGCTTTTGTGTGCAAAGAGGCATTATTTTCATTCGAGGACGTGCCTTCCTCTTTGCCTCCTGCTGTCACTAACATTTTGCAGGAGTTCGCTGACGTTTTTCCACAAGACGTGCCACCGGGATTATCGCCTATTCGAGGGATTGAGCATCAGATTGACTTAATTCCCGGTGCTTCACTGCCAAACCGTGCACCATACCGTACCAATCCAGAGGAGACGAAGGAGATTATGCGTCAAGTACAAGAGCTTCTCGACAGAGGTTATATACGCGAATCCCTTAGTCCTTGTGTTGTTCCTATTATTCTAGTGCCGAAAAAGGATGGTACATCACGTATGCGTGTTGATTGTAGAGGCATTAATAATATTACTATTCGTTATCGTCATCCTATTCCTAGGCTAGATGATATGCTTGATGAATTGAGTGGCTCTACAATATTCTCCAAAGTTGATTTGCGTAGTGGATACCATCAAATTCGTATGAAATTGGGAGATGAATGGAAAACAGCATTTAAAACTAAGTTTGGATTATATGAGTGGTTAGTCATGCCTTTTGGGTTAACTAATGCGCCTAGTACTTTCATGAGACTAATGAACGAAGTTTTACGTGCTTTCATTGGACGATTTGTGGTAGTCTATTTTGATGATATACTGATTTATAGCAGATCTTTGGAAGAACATTTGGAACATTTACGTGTTGTTTTTATTGCTCTACGTGATGCACGTTTGTTTGGTAACCTTGGGAAGTGCACCTTTTGCACCGACCGAGTATCTTTTCTTGGCTATGTTGTTACTCCACAGGGAATTGAAGTTGATAAAGCCAAGATTGAAGCTATTGAGAGTTGGCCGCAGCCCAAAACGGTCACACAAGTGAGGAGTTTTCTTGGCCTCGCTGGATTCTATAGGCGTTTTGTGAGAGATTTCAGCACCATTGCTGCACCTCTCAATGAGCTTACAAAGAAAGATGTGCCTTTTCTTTGGGGTACTGCACAGGAAGAAGCCTTCACGGTATTGAAAGATAAGTTGACACATGCTCCTTTACTCCAACTTCCTAATTTTAATAAGACTTTTGAGCTTGAATGTGATGCTAGTGGAATTGGATTAGGAGGTGTGTTATTACAAGATGGCAAACCTGTTGCATACTTTTCTGAAAAATTGAGTGGGCCTAGTCTGAATTATTCTACTTATGATAAAGAATTATATGCTCTTGTTCGGACTTTAGAAACATGGCAACATTATTTATGGCCCAAAGAATTTGTTATACATTCTGATCATGAATCTTTGAAACATATTAAAAGTCAAGCTAAACTGAATCGTAGACATGCTAAATGGGTTGAATTCATTGAGACTTTCCCTTATGTGATTAAACACAAGAAGGGAAAAGAAAATGTTATTGCTGATGCATTGTCTCGTCGCTATACTATGCTTTCACAACTTGACTTCAAAATATTTGGTTTGGAGACCATCAAAGATCAATATGTGCATGATGCTGATTTTAAAGATGTAATGCAGAATTGTAAAGAGGGAAGAATGTGGAACAAGTTTGTCGTTAACGATGGATTTGTGTTTCTGATGAGGACATCAATACAATTGTTACACCCACAGCCCCTGCTGCTATACATACTGGACCAATTACTAGAGCTCGTGCACGCCAACTAAATTACCAGGTACTTTCGTTTCTTGGTAATGATTCTAATGTTCATGAGAATATGATGCTGCCTAAATTGGATACATTTGTTTTGCTTACAAATGAAGGGCCTAGCTTGGAGAAGGATGAACATTGGAGCAAGAACAAGCATGGAGATGATGGCATGCGCAAGGGGAACAATAACGGAGTTACAAGTGATGATTTCAGGACTTTGAAGCCACCATAATGGGTGCATGAAGCCTTGGACGAAATATACAAGATGCCACTTCATAAATTTCGTCCCGAGGCTATTTTAGGTGCTGCGTCACCTTATTATTGGGCCAGGCCCATGTAATTTCGAAATACATAAGTATAGGCTATTTTTAGAGTCCGTATGTGTGGGGAAACAAGAGATAGGGTTGATTTCGGACCCCTCCTAATAGAGGCGAGGGTCCCGATCTTTCGATGAGATGATGGATATCGTTTGGTGGAAGTCGACTTTGACGATCCGACTACGAACGTGCGAGGACGTCGCGCCTTAGCAATCGCTAAACCAACTCCGAGAGGTTATTGACCACGCCGGAGCACGATCAACCTGACCACGAGGGTCTGTTTCCTGCGAGCAAACGAAGAACAAGCAAGAAACTAAGATTGCAATCTGGATATTGCGAATATAAGATGAAAGCTTTATTGATCAAGGTGGGGTTCTGTGACGCCTTTGTCTGGTCGTTGAACACAAACGAAGTACGCGAAGTTGCAGCTATGGCGAACTTTTAATCTAAACAAAACCCAAAGTCTAAACGATGCCCTAAGGGCTGTATATATGGAGGAAGAGGGGGGAATTTCGTGGCCCTTGGGGGAGGGGTCCGAAATCAACCCTATCTCTTGTTTCCCCACACATACGGACTCTAAAAATAGCCTATACTTATGTATTTCGAAATTACATGGGCCTGGCCCAATAATAAGGTGACGCAGCACCTAAAATAGCCTCGGGACGAAATTTATGAAGTGGCATCTTGTATATTTCGTCCAAGGCTTCATGCACCCATTATGGTGGCTTCAAAGTCCTGGAATCATCACTTGTAACTCCGTTCTTGTTCCCCTTGCGCATGCCATCATCTCCATGCTTGTTCTTGCTCCAATGTTCATCCTTCTCCAAGGTAGGCCCTTCATTTGTAAGCAAAACAAATGTATCCAATTTAGGCAGCATCATATTCTCATGAACATTAGAATCATTACCAAGAAACGAAAGTACCTGGTAATTTAGTTGGCGTGCACGAGCTCTAGTAATTGGTCCAGTATGTATAGCAGCAGGGGCTGTGGGTGTAACAATTGTATTGATGTCCTCATCACATAGCTAAGACCTTGCCTCTCCATACCTACCCTCCACTCTACTGTCAGGCTTAGAACCACGACAGAATGCTTGCCTCATATTGAATTTGCTTATAATCGTTCATTGCATTCTACTACTAAGATGTGCCCTTTTGAAGTTGTGTATGGTTTCCTACCTCGTGCACCTATTGATTTGTTGCCTCTTCCATCTTCGGAGAAGGTTAATTTTGATGCTAAACAACGTGCTGAATTGATTTTAAAAATGCATGAGTTAACTAAGGAAAACATTGAGCGTATGAATGCTAAATATAAACTTGCTGGAGATAAGGGTAGAAAACATGTTGTGTTTGCACCTGGAGATCTTGTTTGGTTACATTTGCGTAAGGATAGATTTCCTGATTTGCGCAAATCAAAGTTAATGCCACGTGCTGATGGTCCCTTTAAGGTGTTAGAGAAAATAAATGATAATGCATATAAACTTGAGCTGCCTGCAGATTTTGGGGTTAGTCCCACTTTTAACATTGCAGATTTGAAGCCTTATTTGGGTGAGCAAGATGAACTTCCGTCGAGGACGACTTCATTTCAAGAAGGGGAGGATGATGAGGACATCAATACAATTGTTACACCCACATCCCCTGCTGCCATACATACTGGACCAATTACTAGAGCTCGTGCACGCCAACTAAATTACCAGGTACTTTCGTTTCTTGGTAATGATTCTAATGTTCATGAGAATATGATGCTGCCTAAATTGGATACATTTGTTTTGCTTACAAATGAAGGGCCTAGCTTGGAGAAGGATGAACATTGGAGCAAGAACAAGCATGGAGATGATGGCATGCGCAAGGGGAACAAGAACGGAGTTACAAGTGATGATTTCAGGACTTTGAAGCCACCATAATGGGTGCATGAAGCCTTGGACGAAATATACAAGATGCCACTTCATAAATTTCGTCCCGAGGCTATTTTAGGTGCTGCGTCACCTTATTATTGGGCCAAGCCCATGTAATTTCGAAATACATAAGTATAGGCTATTTTTAGAGTCCGTATGTGTGGGGAAACAAGAGATAGGGTTGATTTCGGACCCCTCCCCCAAGGGCCACGAAATTCCCCCCTCTTCCTCCATATATACAGCCCTTAGGGCATCGTTTAGACTTTGGGTTTTGTTTAGATTAAAAGTTCGCCATAGCTGCAACTTCGCGTACTTCGTTTGTGTTCAACGACCAGACAAAGGCGTCACAGAACCCCACCTTGATCAATAAAGCTTTCATCTTATATTCGCAATATCCAGATTGCAATCTTAGTTTCTTGCTTGTTCTTCTTTGCTCGCAGGAAACAGACCCTCGTGGTCAGGTTGATCGTGCTCCGGCGTGGTCAATAACCTCTCGGAGTTGGTTTAGCGATTGCTAAGGCGCGACGTCCTCGCACGTTCGTAGTCGGATCGTCAAAGTCGACTTCCACCAAAGGGAAATCCACCATCTCATCGAAAGACGGGACACCTTTGCCTCTATCACTTTGCCTCTATCAAGTGGTATCAGATTTCCAGGTTGCTCGGTGAGATTTTACAGTTTTTCGTAGTTTAGATCGAGTCTGTTCTTCATACCTACAGTCCACGAAAAAGCACAAAAAAAAATTTAGGGTTAGTTCATCATATCCGAACCAATCTGAGCCTTTGCATAATCTTTTTAGGGTTTTGCTTTGTTGAATTTGCGGTTGCATCGTCGGTCTAGTTGCTGGTCTTAGAGTCTAGTCTTTCAGAGTTTCGAGTTCTGGTCATAAGTTGTCACGCCGCCGCCGCACCACCATCATCGCCCCTGCCATCTACCACCACCGCTCCGAATCCGTATCCATATACCAGCACCAATCCGTGTCCATATACCACCACCGATCCATATCCATATAGTACCACCGCTACCACCACCGCTGCCATATACCACCACCATATATCCACCACCAATCCGAGTTCCTTGCTTATTAGGTTTGTTTTCGAGATCCATCTAGTTTCCGATTCGTGTTTCCTTGCCGGAGCAGGTTTCGGAAAAAAAAAGAGTCGGGTAGCCACGCTCCGTTTAGGCCCAAAATTTTTCGAAAACGCATTTTTCGAAAAAATTTCTGGCTATCCTATTTTTAGGTGTTTCTGAGTGTTTTGAGACAGGTGCCATTATAGGAATTTTTTTTGACCCGTTTCCAGTTTTTGGGTCCGGGCAGTAAAAAAAAAAATTTGGTCGACAAAAAAAATTTCGTGCCCATCCTGTCAGTTTGACCTAGGAAGAGTTTTGAGACACTCGCCATTATAGTGATTTTTCGCAAAAAAAAAGCAGTGCAAAAAAAAGAGCGAAAAAAATATATTTTCAGAGTGTGCTTTTTTTCTTGTTTACGTGCCGCGCCGTGATTTTGTTGGTGTTCTAGGCTCGCGTCTCTAGCACAGTCTAGCCTAGGACCAGCAATGTACCGTCGTTGAGCGTTTATTCAACTTTGCATCTCTGAATTGATTATTGCTGACCCTTTTTGCTACCATACTATAAGCCTTCCCAGCTCCACATACATCTACGTCGTGTGTTTGACTCTCCCTGGTAATCGCTCTATCCAAGCTTTGAGAGTTTTTGACTACAACGATTGCCGATCACCGCCTGCTACTGGGTAAGAACTGGTAAGAATTTGAGATTTGCTTGACGGATTTGTGATACACCACCACCACTTCTTAGTAGTCTGTAGGATCATATTCTTGTGTGTTTCTATTGCTGCTAACCATGCCAGGATCACAAGCCGACGAGATTGACTGGGAGAACTTATCGAACAAGGAGCTTCATGATAAGTTTCAGCAAATGATGACTGAACAGGTACAAGATGTGCTGAACAATTTTGAAGAGGCCATGGAGAAGATCACTGGCCTTGAGAAGACGTTCGAAACAAAGCTCGATAACAGATTTAATGAACTGCTTGCGCGTCTTCCACCACCGGCTGCACCTGTCGCACCTCTGCAACAACAACAACTACGCCCCTTCCGAATCAGTATGGACGAGCACAGCGTGTTCCTATTGAGCCAGGAAAAAATTCTGGTGCCGCTGCTACTGCTGTTGGTGCTTCTTTGGCTCCTGCTACTGCTGCTGCTGGTACCCAGGAGGATGATCAGTATGCGGGAGATTATGAGGATGAGGTTGATCAAAATCAGCACTACGTGCAGCCACCTGTACCACCACCAGCAGGTCGACCTCAGGTATATATTCGTAATGGTAGGCCTGCACCACCACCTCAGGTACGAGATGATGTCCATATTCCTAAACTGAAATTGAATATTCCACCATTTGAGGGTAGATATGTTCCTGATATATATCTTACTTGGGAGTTAGAAACTGAACAACGATTTACATGTTTACAATATCCTGAGGAGAGACGAGTTGCTGCTGCTGTTTGTGCTTTCACTAGTTTTGCATGTGTATGGTGGTATGAACATTGTAGATTATATCCTATTCCAACTACTTGGGCTGCTTTGAAAACTGCTATGCGTACGCGTTGGGTTCCACCATATTATCAACGTGAATTGCTTCAAAAATTGCAGCGTTTAAGACAAGGGAAAATTTTTGTAGAAGAATATTATCAGGAATTACAAACTGGCATGATTAGATGTGGTATTGTTGAGGAGAATGGAGCTATGCTTGCACGTTTTCTGGGTGGATTAAATAGAGAGATTCATACCATTCTAGACTATAAGGAGTATACTAATATCACTCGTTTATTCCATCTTGCTTGTAAAGCTGAACGTGAAGTGCAGGATCGACAAGCATTGGGGCGAACTAACTTTTCTGCAGGCCGACCTTCATCATGGACACCACGTGCATCTTCTACTTCAACTGCACCAACACCTCCATCCGGTGCCACCTCCAGCCGTGATACAAGAAAACAGGCACAACCACCATTATCTGCCAAGAGCGCACCTGCGGGGCCTGCACAACGTTCTTCTTCTTCCATGGCATCAACAGGGCACACAAGTGATATTATTTGTCGTCGTTGTAAGGGAGGAGGTCATTATGCGAGGGAATGCAAATCTCCGCGTGTGATGATTGCTACCGCGGATGGTGGATATGAGTCTGCTAGTGACTATGATGAGGAGACTTTGGCTCTTATTACACGTGAAGAACATGGTGGAGATGATTCTGATCATGAGACGCAATACATGGCTCCTGAAGACGCTGACAGGTATGAATGTTTAGTTGCTCAGCGTGTTTTGAGTGTGCAGGTCACACAAGCTGAGCAAAATCAGAGGCACAATTTGTTCCATACCAAGGGAGTTGTGAAGGAACGTTCTGTGCGCGTCATAATAGACGGAGGGAGCTGCAACAACTTGGCTAGCATGGAGATGGTGGAGAAGCTTTCTCTCACCACAAGACCACATCCACATCCTTACTACATCCAATGGTTCAACAACAGCGACAAGGTTAAGGTAACACGTATTGTTCGTGTGCATTTTAGTATCTCTACATATGCTGATTATGTTGATTGTGATGTGGTACCTATGCAAGCATGTTCCTTATTACTTGGTAGACCATGGCAATTTGATAAAAATTCTGTACACCATGGTAGAAACAATCACTATACTCTTGTTCATAAGGATAAAAATATTACTTTGCTTCCTATGACTCCTGATTCCATTTTGAAAGATGATATTAATAGAGCTAATAAAGCACAATAGGAGAAGAATAAGAGTGAAAATCAGATTGTGGCAAAAGAATTTGAGCAACAAATGAAGCCTAATAATAAACCATCTAGTGTTGCTTCTGAAATTAAATTGAAAAGTGCATGTTTATTTGCCACCAAATCTGATATTGATGAGCTAGATTTCAGCAAATCTGTTTGCTATGCTTTTGTGTGCAAAGAGGCATTATTTTCAT
Organism: Triticum aestivum; assembly: GCF_018294505.1. NCBI lineage: Eukaryota > Viridiplantae > Streptophyta > Magnoliopsida > Poales > Poaceae > Triticum > Triticum aestivum. The sequence goes on from NC_057803.1 coordinate 247,872,093, forward strand.
TCGAGGACGTGCCTTCCTCTTTGCCTCCTGCTGTCACTAACATTTTGCAGGAGTTCGCTGACGTTTTTCCACAAGACGTGCCACCGGGATTACCGCCTATTCGAGGGATTGAGCATCAGATTGACTTAATTCCCGGTGCTTCACTGCCAAACCGTGCACCATACCGTACCAATCCAGAGGAGACGAAGGAGATTATGCGTCAAGTACAAGAGCTTCTTGACAGAGGTTATATACGCGAATCCCTTAGTCCTTGTGCTGTTCCTATTATTCTAGTGCCGAAAAAGGATGGTACATCACGTATGTGTCTTGATTGTAGAGGCATTAATAATATTACTACTCGTTATCGTCATCCTATTCCTAGGCTAGATGATATGCTTGATGAATTGAGTGGCTCTACAATATTCTCCAAAGTTGATTTGCGTAGTGGCTACCATCAAATTCGTATGAAATTGGGAGATGAATGGAAAACAGCATTTAAAACTAAGTTTGGATTATATGAGTGGTTAGTCATGCCTTTTGGGTTAACTAATGCACCTAGTACTTTCATGAGATTAATGAACGAAGTTTTACGTGCTTTCATTGGACGATTTGTGGTAGTTTACTTTGATGACATACTGATTTATAGCAGATCTTTGGAAGAACATTTGGAACATTTACGTGCTGTTTTTATTGCTCTACGTGATGCACGTTTGTTTGGTAACCTTGGTAAGTGCACCTTTTGCACCAACCGAGTATCTTTTCTTGGCTATGTTGTTACTCCACAGGGAATTGAAGTTGACAAAGCCAAGATTGAAGCTATTGAGAGTTGGCCGCAGCCCAAAACGGTCACACAAGTGAGGAGTTTTCTTGGCCTCGCTGGATTCTATAGGCGTTTTGTGAGAGATTTTAGCACCATTGCTGCACCTCTCAACGAGCTTACAAAGAACGATGTGCCTTTTGTTTGGGGTACCGCACAGGAAGAAGCCTTCACGGTATTGAAAGATAAGTTGACACATGCTCCTTTACTCCAACTTCCTGATTTTAATAAGACTTTTGAGCTTGAATGTGATGCTAGTGGAATTGGATTAGGAGGTGTGTTATTACAAGATGGCAAACCTGTTGCATACTTTTCTGAAAAATTGAGTGGGCCTAGTCTGAATTATTCTACTTATGATAAAGAATTATATGCTCTTGTTCGGACTTTAGAAACATGGCAACATTATTTATGGCCCAAAGAATTTGTTATACATTCTGATCATGAATCTTTGAAACATATTAAAAGTCAAGCTAAACTGAATCGTAGACATGCTAAATGGGTTGAGTTCATTGAGACTTTCCCTTATGTCATTAAACACAAGAAGGGAAAAGAAAATGTTATTGCTGATGCATTGTCTCGTCGCTATACTATGCTTTCACAACTTGACTTCAAAATATTTGGTTTGGAGACCATCAAAGATCAATATGTGCATGATGCTGATTTTAAAGATGTAATGCAGAATTGTAAAGAAGGAAGAATGTGGAACAAGTTTGTCGTTAACGATGGACTTGTGTTTCGTGCTAACAAGCTATGCATTCCAGCTAGCTCCGTTCGTCTTTTGTTGTTGCAGGAGGCGCATGGAGGAGGATTAATGGGACACTTTGGCGTGAAGAAGACGGAGGACGTACTTGCTACACATTTCTTTTGGCCAAAGATGAGACGGGATGTTGAGCGTTTTATTGCTCGATGCACTACATGTCAAAAAGCTAAGTCATGACTCAATCCTCATGGTTTATATATGCCTTTGCCTGTACCTAGTGTTCCTTGGGAGGATATATCTATGGACTTTGTTTTAGGTTTACCTCGAACAAAGAAGGGGAGGGATAGCATATTTGTTGTCGTGGATAGATTCTCGAAAATGGCACACTTTATACCATGTCATAAAAGCGATGATGCTGTTAATGTTGCTGATTTGTTCTTTCGTGAAATTATTCGCTTGCATGGTGTGCCAAATACTATTGTTTCAGATCGTGATACTAAATTTCTTAGCCACTTTTGGAGATGTTTATGGGCTAAATTGGGGACTAAACTGCTTTTTAGTACTACTTGTCACCCCCAAACTGATGGACAAACTGAAGTAGTCAATAGAACGTTGTCTACTATGCTTAGGGCTGTTTTGAAGAATAATAAGAAAATGTGGGAGGAATGCTTGCCTCATATTGAATTTGCTTATAATCGTTCATTGCATTCTACTACTAAGATGTGCCCTTTTGAAGTTGTGTATGGTTTCCTACCTCGTGCACCTATTGATTTGTTGCCTCTTCCATCTTCGGAGAAGGTTAATTTTGATGCTAAACAACGTGCTGAATTGATTTTAAAATGCATGAGTTAACTAAGGAAAACATTGAGCGCATGAATGCTAAATATAAACTTGCTGGAGATAAGGGTAGAAAACATGTTGTGTTTGCACCTGGAGATCTTGTTTGGTTACATTTGCGTAAGGATAGATTTCCTGATTTGCGCAAATCAAAGTTAATGCCACGTGCTGATGGTCCCTTTAAGGTGTTAGAGAAAATAAATGATAATGCATATAAACTTGAGCTGCCTGCAGATTTTGGGGTTAGTCTGGCTCTGATACCACTTGATAGAGGCAAAGGTGTCCCGTCTTTTGATGAGATGGTGGATTTCGCTTTGGTGGAAGTCGACTTTGTCGATCCGACTACGAACGTGCGAGGACGTCGCGCCTTAGCAATCGCTAAACCAACTCCGAGAGGTTATTGACCACGCCGGAGCACGATCAACCTGACCACGAAGGTCTGTTTCCTGCGAGCAAACGAAGAACAAGCAAGAAACTAAGATTGCAATCTGGATATTGCGAATATAAGATGAAAGCTTTATTGATCAAGGTGGGGTTCTGTGACGCCTTTGTCTGGTCGTTGAACACAAACGAAGTACGCGAAGTTGCAGCTATGGCGAACTTTTAATCTAAACAAAACCCAAAATCTAAACGATGCCCTAAGGGCTGTATATATGGAGGAAGAGGGGGGGAATTTCGTGGCCCTTGGTGGAGGGGTCCGAAATCAACCCTATCTCTTGTTTCCCCACACATACGGACTCTAAAAATAGCCTATACTTATGTATTTCGAAATTACATGGGCCTGGCCCAATAATAAGGTGACGCAGCACCTAAAATAGCCTCGGAACGAAATTTATGAAGTGGCATCTTGTATATTTCGTCCAAGGCTTCATGCACCCATTATGGTGGCTTCAAAGTCCTGAAATCATCACTTGTAACTCCGTTCTTGTTCTTGCTCCAATGTTCATCCTTCTCCAAGCTAGGCCCTTCATTTGTAAGCAAAACAAATGTATCCAATTTAGGCAGCATCATATTCTCATGAACATTAGAATCATTACCAAGAAACGAAAGTACCTGGTAGTTTAGTTGGCGTGCACGAGCTCTAGTAATTGGTCCAGTATGTATAGCAGCAGGGGCTGTGGGTGTAACAATTGTATTGATGTCCTCATCAGGGAGGGATAGCATATTTGTTGTCGTGGATAGATTCTCGAAAATGGCACACTTTATACCATGTCATAAAAGCGATGATGCTGTTAATGTTGCTGATTTGTTCTTTCGTGAAATTATTCGCTTGCATGGTGTGCCAAATACTATTGTTTCAGATCGTGATACTAAATTTCTTAGCCACTTTTGGAGATGTTTATGGGCTAAGTTGGGGACTAAACTGCTTTTTAGTACTACTTGTCACCCCCAAACTGATGGACAAACTGAAGTAGTCAATAGAACGTTGTCTACTATGCTTAGGGCTGTTTTGAAGAATAATAAGAAAATGTGGGAGGAATGCTTGCCTCATATTGAATTTGCTTATAATCGTTCATTGCATTCTACTACTAAGATATGCCCTTTTGAAGTTGTGTATGGTTTCCTACCTCGTGCACCTATTGATTTGTTGCCTCTTCCATCTTCGGAGAAGGTTAATTTTGATGCTAAACAACGTGCTGAATTGATTTTAAAAATGCATGAGTTAACTAAGGAAAACATTGAGCGTATGAATGCTAAATATAAACTTGATGGAGATAAGGGTAGAAAACATGTTGTGTTTGCACCTGGAGATCTTGTTTGGTTACATTTGCGTAAGGATAGATTTCCTGATTTGCGCAAATCAAAGCTAATGCCACGTGCTGATGGTCCCTTTAAGGTGTTAGAGAAAATAAATGATAATGCATATAAACTTGAGGTGCCTGCAGATTTTGGGGTTAGTCCCACTTTTAACATTGCAGATTTGAAGCATTATGTGGGTGAGGAAGATGAACTTCCGTCGAGGACGACTTCATTTCAAGAAGGGGAGGATGATGAGGACATCAATACAATTGTTACACCCACAGCCCCTGCTGCTATACATACTGGACCAATTACTAGAGCTCGTGCACGCCAACTAAATTACCAGGTACTTTCGTTTCTTGGTAATGATTCTAATGTTCATGAGAATATGATGCTGCCTAAATTGGATACATTTGTTTTGCTTACAAATGAAGGGCCTAGCTTGGAGAAGGATGAACATTGGAGCAAGAACAAGCATGGAGATGATGGCATGCGCAAGGGGAACAAGAACGGAGTTACAAGTGATGATTTCAGGACTTTGAAGCCACCATAATGGGTGCATGAAGCCTTGGACGAAATATACAAGATGCCACTTCATAAATTTCGTCCCGAGGCTATTTTAGGTGTTGCGTCACCTTATTATTGGGCCAGGCCCATGTAATTTCCAAATACATAAGTATAGGCTATTTTTAGAGTCCGTATGTGTGAGGAAACAAGAGATAGGGTTGATTTCGGACCCCTCCACCAAGGGCCACGAAATTCCCCCCTCTTCCTCCATATATATAGCCCTTAGGGCATCGTTTAGACTTTGGGTTTTGTTTAGATTAAAAGTTCGCCATAGCTGCAACTTCGCGTACTTCGTTTGTGTTCAACGACCAGACAAAGGCGTCACAGAACCCCACCTTGATCAACAAAGCTTTCATCTTATATTCGCAATATCCAGATTGCAATCTCAGTTTCTTGCTTGTTCTTCGTTTGCTCGCAGGAAACAGACCCTCGTGGTCAGGTTGATCGTGCTCCGGCGTGGTCAATAACCTCTCGGAGTTGGTTTAGCGATTGCTAAGGCGCGACGTCCTCGCACGTTCGTAGTCGGATCGTCAAAGTCGACTTCCACCAAAGCGATATCCATCATCTCATCGAAAGACGGGACACCTTTGCCTCTATCACTTCTAGTACGTTGCATATTCGCACTACTAGCTTGCTTGCCTTGATTCATATGATTGCTTGCTTTGTCGCATCACCCATGTTCCATTATTACTTGCTTTCTTGGGTTGATGACATATATGTTCATGCCTCTCACATGATACATCTTGTGATGCATGCTTGCTTGCTTGCGCCTATTCTATTTGGTTGTTCTCACATCATATGCCTCCGTACTATGAAATGCTCCCTTGTCCTTTCTTATGATGAGCATGATGCATCCACTTGTTGGGTATTTTACCACACAAATGATAGGTTTTCCGCTAACCTCATTTGATTTTCCGAGTGTTTGTCATGTTCTTTCATGTTGAAGGATTCACAAGACGATACCGTCATGACACAATTTGGTCATGTGAAGGCATACACGATGTGCAACACCAACATTTGCGAGAATCTCCTAAAGGTGAACTCCTTCCCTTTGAGCCATCCTCAAATATGCATATTGGATGGGTCACTCTTTCATTGTTGTTTCCTTCTTCTTGTCTACATGTTACATCTATTGGATGGAGGACCGACATTGGAGATGGAACCCATGGACCTTCAAGTTGAGGAGCGCTCAGATTTATTGGATGCACCTCCGAACCTCCAGTGATGCCACAACATCGAGCATTGGTATACCAACACCTCCCTATTTGTTGATTGTGTTCACACATGTCATGCTCGATGGACATATCATACACATGACAAATTTGCATCTTATGCATGGATTGACTCACATCATGATTACCTTGTTGCATCTTGTATTCCCTTGTCATCCATGATATATGAGCTTGTGCATTTCATTAGCAAATTTGTTGTGATATACCTTGATGGCATATTCATACATCATGATCTTATTGCCTACCATCAATTGCATGATCACATCACATTGAGCATCCATTACCATATTCATGCTATTGATAAACCGTCTCACTATGACATCATTTTGCACCGTGGTTGCATTGATCACATCCACAATACAATTGTGTGCACAATGAATGATTTTGCTTCCATGAATGCTTTACTTTTCATTTTACATCATTTGGATAAGCATCTCATGCATTTTCATGAACAATTCCTTTGGACGAACTCATGTTTATTTGATGGACACCTTGTGTTGTATTTCCGAGTGTCGTTTGTGCTTGCTCTTCTTGCATGTATACCACTCCGGCGACACCTCGGAGTACTTGGATTGCGCAATGTCTTTAACTCCGTCCAACTACAAGTCCGTCCACTACTACCGTTTCCATGGTGATGAGGATAACGATCCGAGGTCGGATCTTTCCCAAGGGGGGAGATGATGTGGAGCATCCCATGTTCATCCCCATGTACACTCCGACTACTCTCCAAGCCCTAAGAGAACATAAGAAGAGACCTCATCTATACACCATTGGACACAAGGTGAACTCGCTCCTCTTCGAACCATCACTTTCCATACGTGAGACATGGCTACTACCTCAAACATGTGCGCTATGCATGACCAGGAACCAAGAGGAAGACCATGGACAAGAAGGCGAGGACACCAAGCGCGAGGAACAAGAAGAAGAGCTACGGAAGAAGCTCCAGCCACCGGACGACCGGTCGGGACCAGACGTCCGACACCTGTCTGTGCACAGTGTATCGGGCCGAGCCCATGTATCCCTTCGCCCTCACTTACCCCTTCGTGGCCCTAGACTATATATACTCCTCCACCTCCACCATTTGAGGGTTAGCAAATGTTTAGCTCATATTTGTGAGAGAGCTTTGCTCATCCACTTGGTTACCATCTCCTCGGAGATTCGAGCCTCCACCGGAGAAGATCCCCCAAGTGGATTCAAGCCCCCTTTATGGGAAGATCCCCATGTGGATTCAAGACCGCCTCACGGAGAAGAACCGGTTATCATGTATCGTCCTTAGTTGTCCGTGGATTCTTGTATCGTTCTATGTATTCGAGGATCTAGCCCATGTGTGACTTATTCGTGTGGGTTTAGTGATTTCCTCTTGTGTTTTCTCCCCATTCTTCCCCGTGTTCTTCGTGATTTCCGCGGGATCCGCTCCTTTTGTGAAAGATCGGGCGATTAGGGTCTCTACCCTACATCAAAAAGGATACGGTACCACAACTCAATTTCTCAAACCTCAAAGTAGCAATTGTGTGGGAGAGCGAAACGGTCCAAAAATAGTTGGGTTATGGGGAAGTGGTGGAGGTATGCGGAAGTATATATGGTATATGGTGAGCACCAGAACAAAATTTGGTGGAAATTGGGCAGAGTTGTGGAAGTAGTGCGAACTTTCTGTCTAAGCCGGAAGTTCCGGGCAAGACGGAGGGTCCGGGGTCCGGAGGTTCCGGGGAAGGCCGGAAGGTCCGGGGGCCGGAATGTCCGGGCTGGACCGGAAGTTCCGATGGTCATGATTCTGCCAAGAACAGAGACTTTGGGATCATGGATTTGGGCGGAAAAACTTGGGGAAAAGCCCAAATCCGAAGGGGAAAAAGAAGAAATTGGAGGAAAAGAAGGGTGAGGAGGCTAGATCTACGACCCACACACAAAATTCACGGATCAAGACCAACAAAATCTCAACACACCAACAAATCACAAAGAAATTTGGGGCTAATTTTGGTGGGGATTTTCGGTTTAGGACGAAAAACAACAAAATTAGGCTAGAAAAAAAGAGGGGGGCTCTGAAATCGTGATCAACCTTGCTCATGATACACAGATGATGTAGGGTAGAACCCTAATCGCCCGATCTTTCACGAAAGGAGTGGATCCCGCGAAGAACATGAGGCACACGAAGAGGGAAACGAGGGAAAACGAGGGGAAAACACAAGAGGAACACTCAAACTAACAAGAACAAGTCACACATGTGCTAGATCCTCGGGTACACAGAACGATACACGAATCCACGGACAACTAAGGACGATACAAAGGGTAGCCGGTTCTTCTCCGTGAGGAGGTCTTGATGTTCTTCTCCAAAAGGAGGTTTTGAATCCAAAAGGATCTTCTCCGAAGAGGCCGCGGTCTCTCACGAGGAGTAGATCCGATGTGGATGAGCGAAGCTCTATCTCTAAGTATGAGATAAACCCACGCTAACCCTAGAAAGTTGCACGGGATAGAGTATATATAGTCTAGGTGATGAAAGGGTACATGGGCCTCGGCCCAAGTGGCTGCGTGCAGGGCCGGAAGTTCCGGGCGCCGGAGGTTCCGGGGAGGGTCTGGCCTAACCAGACAGTTGGAGCGGTGGAGATGTGTTGGCATTCGGGGGCCGGAAGGTCCGGGCAGGCCGGAGGTTCCGGGCGCCGGAGGGTCCGGGACGGGGTCCGGGCTAACCCGAGAGTTGGCACGCCTGGGTTGGTCGAAGTCATCGGCGGCCGGAAGCTCCGGCTCGGCCGGAAGGTCCGGGGCCGGAAGTTCCGGGCTCTGACCGGAGGTTTCGGGCTGCCCAGAGTGTTGACGCCTGTCTCTTCTTCTACAGTCCTCGGCTCCGAGTCTTGAGTGTTGTACCTGATGACACAAAGTATCTCGGACATAGGCAGTAGCCATGTCTCACTCGAAGAGGGGGAAAACTCAAGTAGGAGTGATGTCAGCTCGGATTGAATAGCATGTGCCCTAGCCCTTGTCATGGGTCCACTTGGAGCTTGGATAGTTGAGGTGGCGTCCATGGGGATGGTCATGGGATGCTCCACATCATGCTGTAGCTCTGCGGAGACTCCACTTGAGACACTTCTCGATCCGCTTCTGTGTGGACTTGCCCTATGCTTCGAGCATCTCCATGGTTATCTCCTCGGTTCCTGAGCACACGTAGTGTCTTTACATAGGGTAGCAACCATGTCTCGTACGAGTGGGAAGGGGAAGCATTTAGGAACAGGTTCACCTTGTGTCCGATGGCGTATGCTTGAGTGTACATGGGGATGATCGTAGGATGCTCGACATCATATGGCCATGGAGATGCTGGATGTTAGCAATGCTACATGCGCTAAGTATTTCACCATGATGTTGGATGGGCCGGCTCGCACTTGGTTAAAGGGGCTCCCCGCTAATTCCATTAGGTCACGGGCGGAGTTAAAAGCTCATTTTATCCAGAAGTTTAAAGACACATGCAAGCAGCGTATGTCAATCCTAGATTTGGATTCATGTGTTCAAGGTGAGTGTGAGTCAACAACCTATTGGGTGTGCCGGATTTCAGCTGTTATACATTCTTCGGATAGTATCAATGCCGACTCAGCAGTCCTGATGTTGGAGAAAAATTGCTGTTTTCTCCCGTTGAAGGAGAAGCTGGGGCGGCTTAAATGCCACTACAACGACATGGGGGAGCTAATGGCGGCTCTAGTTAAATATGCCGACTCTGATGGTACCAAGGACCCCGAGTCTGATGATGATAAGCCGGGTAAGGGAAAGAAGAGTAGCAATATGAAAGGGCAGCAACATAACCCGGTAAATCAAGGTGGCAATGGTAAGCGCAAGGATGATGGCAATTTGGATTTTGTGGCTAACACTAATACATAGAATACTCAGCGGCACAAGGGAAAACCCCCACCCCAGTTTGGAGGATGATGAGGACATCAATACAATTGTTACACCCATAGCCCCTGCTGCTATACATACTGGACCAATTACTAGAGCTCGTGCACGCCAACTAAATTACCAGGTACTTCCGTTTCTTGGTAATGATTCTAATGTTCATGAGAATATGATGCTGCCTAAATTGGATACATTTGTTTTGCTTACAAATGAAGGGCCTAGCTTGGAGAAGGATGAACATTGGAGCAAGAACAAGCATGGAGATGATGGCATGCGCAAGGGGAACAAGAACGGAGTTACAAGTGATGATTTCAGGACTTTGAAGCCACCATAATGGGTGCATGAAGCCTTGGATGAAATATACAAGATGCCACTTCATAAATTTCGCCCCGAGGCTATTTTAGGTGCTGCGTCACCTTATTATTGGGCCAGGCCCATGTAATTTCGAAATACATAAGTATAGGCTATTTTTAGAGTACGTATGTGTGGGGAAACAAGAGATAGGGTTGATTTCGGACCCCTCCACCAAGGGCCACGAAATTCCCCCCCTCTTCCTCCATATATACAGCCCTTAGGGCATCGTTTAGACGGCGGGTTTTGTTTAGATTAAAAGTTCGCCATAGCTGCAACTTCGCGTACTTCGTTTGTGTTCAACGACCAGACAAAGGCGTCACAGAACCCCACCTTGATCAATAAAGATTTCATCTTATATTCGCAATATCCAGATTGCAATCTCCGTTTCTTGCTTGTTCTTCGTTTGCTCGCAGGAAACAGACCCTTGTGGTCAGGTTGATCGTGCTCCGGCGTGGTCAATAACCTCTCGAAGTTGGTTTAGCGATTGCTAAGGCGCGACGTCCTCGCACGTTCGTAGTCGGATCGTCAAAGTCGACTGCCACCAAAGCGATATCCATCATCTCATCGAAAGACGGGACACCTTTGCCTCTATCAAGTGGTATCAGATTTCCAGGTTGCTCGGTGAGATTTTACAGTTTTTCATAGTTTAGATCGAGTCTGTTCTTCATACCTACAGTCCACGAAAAAGCCAAAAAAAATTAGGGTTAATTTATCATATCCGAACCAATCTGAGCCTTTGCATAATCTTTTTAGGGTTTTGCTTTGTTGAATTTGCGGTTGCATCGTCGTGTCTAGTTGTTGGTCTTAGCGTTAGTCTTTTAGAGTTTCGAGTTCTGGTCATAAGTTGTCACGCCGCCACTGCACCATCATCATCGCCCCTGTCACCTACCACCACCGCTCTGAATCCGTATCCATATACCACCACCAATCCGTAAACATATACCACCACCGATCCATATCCATATATTACCACCGCTGCCATATACCACCACCGCTGCCATATACCACCACCATATATCCACCACCAATCCGAGTTCCTTGCATATTAGGTGTGTTTTTGAGATCCATCTAGATTCCGATTCGTGTTTCCTTGCCGGAGTAGGTTTCGAAAAAAAAAGAGTCCGGAAACCACCCTCCGTTTAGGCCCAAAATTTTTCGAAAACGCATTTTTCGAAAAAAAATTCTGGCTATCCTATTTTTAGGTGTTTCTGAGTGTTTTGAGACAGGTGCCATTATAGGAAGTTTTTTTTGACCCGTTTCCAATTTTTGGGTCCGGGCAGTCGAAAAAACGAAAAAAAAATTTGGTCGAAAAAATTTCGTGCCCATCCTGTCAGTTTGACCTAGGAAGAGTTTTGAGACACTCGCCATTATAGTGATATTTCGAAAAAAAAGCAGCGCAAAAAAAAAGAGCGCAAAAAAAAACAGCGCAAAAAAAAGAGCGAAAAAAAAATTCCAGAGTGTGCTTTTTCCTTGTTTATGTGCAGCGCCGTGATTTTGTTAGTGTTCTAGGCTCGCGTCTCTAGCACGGTCTAGCTTAGGACCAGCACAGTACCATCGTTGAGCGTTTATTCAACTTTGCATCTCTGAATTGATTATTGCTGACCATTTTTGCTACCATATTATAAGCCTTCCCAGCTCCACATACATCTACGTCGTGCATTTGACTCTCCCTGGTAATCGCTCTATCCATGCTTTGAGAGTTTTGACTACAACGGTTGCCGATCACCGCCTGCTGCTGGGTAAGAACTGGTAAGAATTTGAGTTTTGCTTGACGGGTTTGTGATACACCACCACCACTTTTTAGTAGTCTGTAGGATCATATTCTTGTGTGTTTCTATTTGCTGCTAACCATGGTAGGATCACAAGCCGATGAGACTGATTGGAAGAACCTGACGAACAAACAGCTACATGATAAATTTCAGCAAATGATCAGTGGACAGGTGCAAGATGTGCTAAACAGATTTGACGAGGCCATGGAGAAGATAGATGGCATGGAGAAGACGTTCGAAACAAAGCTTGATAGCAAGTTTAATGAATTGCTCGCGCGTTTACCACCACCACCGCTGATGAGAACATGACTACCTTGGATATGACCAAAAATATTGCATATATGCATATTTGTCAGGTGATTTCTAGTGCAAACTATTCAATAATCTATTTATGTTATCCAGAACAAAAATATTTCACACACTTTTGTGTTTTGTCTAATTGCAGGTGTATGGGACATTTGTACAATCCACATATGAAGATAAGGAAGAAAGAGATGTTTATTTGCTGTCCAAAAAGTTCTCTCACGTCACTTTTGGCCCAAGAGAAGATAGAGTCCAAGTCTCTCACGTTCTGGATTCAGATTCGGACTGCACAGACATACCTGACTCAAAACGCACACAAGTTTTTCATACGGACTCCGAATTGGGTGATTCTTTTTTTGTTGGAAACCAGATTTCGTGCACTTTCCAACCCAATTGGAATCACCTTCAAATTCGTCCGGAGCGTTGAGTTGTGGACGAAACAATCTGATGCTGCAGCAGAATCCGAGTCAAAGTACAAGTCCAAAGGTGTTACATCACCTCCACTTGGGCCCATTGGCCTTGTACGACCTAGATTTAGTTTTAGGCTGCCTTGGGACGTCCTCCCACCTCCTTGGCCGCCACCCCTTGCTCCTATATAAGTAGATCCATCTAGTAGCTTTTCCTTGGGATTTGTTTAGTTAAAAGTTAGCCATTGCAACTTCGTGTACTTCGTTTGTGTCCAACGACCAGACCAAGACCGCTTCCGGATCCCCACCATTATCAATACCTCATATATATTTGCAATATTCAGATTGCTTTATCATATTCTTGCTCGTTCTTCGATTGCTTGCAGGAATAGACCTTCGTGGTCAGGCTGACCGTGCTTTCGGCATCGTCAGTAACCTCAGGAGATTGGTTTAGCGATTGCTAAGGCGCAATGTCGTGCACGTTTGTAGTCGGATCGTCAAAGTCGTCTCCACCAAATCGATAGTTATCATCTCATCGAAAGATCGGGACACCCCCGCCTCTATCAAGTGGTATCAGTTTTCAGGTTGCTCGGTGAGAATTTCCAGTTTTTCCTAGATTATATTTATTTTCTTACCTATTGTCTAAGAAAAAGCCACAAAACAAAAGTTAGATCTATTCATCCTTTGTCCTAGCCAGACTGAGCCTTTGCAATTTTCTTTTCATTGTTTGCATTATTGAATTATCGGTTGCATCGCCGTGTCGAGTTGCTGGTCTTAGTGTCTAGTTCCTTTAGAGTTTCGAGTTCTGTTCACATTAGTCACGCAGCCGCTGCATCATTATCCCATCCGCTGTTGATGAGGACATCAATACAATTGTTACACCCACAGCCCCTGCTGCTATACATACTGGACCAATTACTAGAGCTCGTGCACGCCAACTAAATTACCAGGTACTTTCGTTTCTTGGTAATGATTCTAATATTCATGAGAATATGATGCTGCCTAAATTGGATACATTTGTTTTGCTTACAAATGAAGGGCCTAGCTTGGAGAAGGATGAACATTGGAGCAAGAACAAGCATGGAGATGATGGCATGCGCAAGGGGAACAAGAACGGAGTTACAAGTGATGATTTCAGGACTTTGAAGCCACCATAATGGGTGCATGAAGCCTTGGACGAAATATACAAGATGCCACTTCATAAATTTCGTCCCGAGGCTATTTTAGGTGCTGCGTCACCTTATTATTGGGCCAGGCCCATGTAATTTCGAAATACATAAGTATAGGCTATTTTTAGAGTCCGTATGTGTGGGGAAACAAGAGATAGGGTTGATTTCGGAACCCTCCACCAAGGGCCACGAAATTCCCCCCCTCTTCCTCCATATATACAGCCCTTAGGGCATCGTTTAGACTTTGGGTTTTGTTTAGATTAAAAGTTCGCCATAGCTGCAACTTCGCGTACTTCGTTTGTGTTCAACGACCAGACAAAGGCGTCACAGAACCCCACCTTGATCAATAAAGCTTTCATCTTATATTCGCAATATCCAGATTGCAATCTTAGTTTCTTGCTTGTTCTTCGTTTGCTCGCAGGAAACAGACCCTCGTGGTCAGGTTGATCGTGCTCCGGCGTGGTCAATAACCTCTCGGAGTTGGTTTAGCGATTGCTAAGGCGCGACGTCCTCGCACGTTCGTAGTCGGATCGTCAAAGTCGACTTCCACCAAAGCGATATCCATCATCTCATCGAAAGATCGGGACCCTCGCCTCTATCAAGTGGTATCAGATTTCCAGGTTGCTCGGTGAGATTTTACAGTTTTTCGTAGTTTAGATCGAGTCTGTTCTTCATACCTACAGTCCACGAAAAAGCCACACAAAAAAAAATTAGGGTTAGTTCATCATATCCGAACCAATCTGAGCCTTTGCATAATCTTTTTAGGGTTTTGCTTTGTTGAATTTGCGGTTGCATCGTCGTGTCTAGTTGCTGGTCTTAGAGTCTAGTCTTTTAGAGTTTCGAGTTCTGGTCATAAGTTGTCACGCCGCCGCCGCACCATCATCATCGCCCCTGCCATCTACCACCACCGCTTATCCGCCACCGCTCCGAATCCGTATCCATATACCACCACCAATCCGTGTCCATATACCACCACTGATCCATATCCATATACTACCACCGCTACCACCACCGCTGCCATATACCACCACCATATATCCACCACCAATCCGAGTTCCTTGCATATTAGGTTTGTTTTCGAGATCCATCTAGATTCCGATTCGTGTTTCCTTGCCGGAGTAGGTTTCGGAAAAAAAAAGAGTCGGGTAGCCACGCTCCGTTTAGGCCCAAAATTTTTCGAAAACGCATTTTTCGAAAAAATTTCTGGCTATCCTATTTTTAGGTGTTTCTGAGTGTTTTGAGACAGGTGCCATTATAGGAAGTTTTTTTTGACCCGTTTCCAGTTTTTGGGTCCGGGCAGTCGAAAAAAAAAAATTGGTCGAAAAAATTTCGTGCCCATCCTGTCAGTTTGAGCTAGGAAGAGTTTTGAGACACTCGCCATTATAGTGATTTTTCGCAAAAAAAAAAGCAGCGCAAAAAAAAAGAGCGCAAAAAAAAAGAGCGAAAAAAAATATTCAGAGTGTGCTTTTCCCTTGTTTACGTGCCGCGCCGTGATTTTGTTAGTGTTCTAGGCTCGCGTCTCTAGCACAGTCTAGCCTAGGACCAGCACAGTACCGTCGTTGAGCGTTTATTCAACTTTGCATCTCTGAATTGATTATTGCTGACCCTTTTTGCTACCATATTATAAGCCTTCCCAGCTCCACATACATCTACGTCGTGTGTTTGACTCTCCCGGTAATCGCTCTATCCAAGCTTTGAGAGTTTTTGACTACAACGGTTGCCGATCACCGCCTGCTGCTGGGTAAGAACTGGTAAGAATTTGAGATTTGCTTGACGGATTTGTGACACCCACCACCACCACTTGTTCGTAGTCTGTAGGATCATATTCTTGTGTGTTTCTATTGCTGTTAACCATGCCAGGATCACAAGCCGACGAGATTGACTGGGAGAATTTATCGAACAAGGAGCTTCATGATAAGTTTCAGCAAATGATGACTGAACAGGTGCAAGATGTGCTGAACAATTTTGAAGAAGCCATGGAGAAGATCACTGGCTTTGAGAAGACGTTCGAAACAAAGCTCGATAACAAGTTTAATGAATTGCTCGCGCGTCTTCCACCACCACCACCCGCTGCAGCTAACGCACCTCTCCAACAACAACAACAACAACGACTACCTCCACGTCGCGAAGCAGACCTCCGACGAGCAAGCCGTGTTCCTCTTGCGTTTGGCCAAACTGTTGGTGCTGCTGTTGATACTTCTGTGGCTCCTGCTGCTGATGCGGAGGAGGATGATTATGTGGGAGACTATGAGGATGAGGTTGATCAAAATCAACACTACGTGCAGCCACCTGTACCACCACCAGCAGGTCGACCTCAGGTATATCTTCGTAATGGTAGGCCTGCACCACCACCTCAGGTACGAGATGATGTCCATATTCCTAAACTGAAATTGAATATTCCACCATTTGAGGGTAGATATGTTCCTGATATATATCTTACTTGGGAGTTAGAAACTGAACAACGATTTACATTTTTACAATATCCTGAGGAGAGACGAGTTGCTGCTGCCGTTTGTGCTTTCACTAGTTTTGCATGTGTATGGTGGTCTGAACATTGTAGATTATATCCTATTCCAACTACTTGGGCTGCTTTGAAAACTGCTATGCGTACACGTTGGGTTCCACCATATTATCAACGTGAATTGCTTCAAAAATTGCAGCGTTTAAGACAAGGGAAAAATTCTGTAGAAGAATATTATCAGGAATTACAAACTGGCATGATTAGATGTGGTATTGTTGAGGAGAATGAAGCTATGCTTGCACGTTTTCTAGGTGGATTAAATAGAGAGATTCAGACCATTCTAGACTATAAGGAGTATACTAATATCACTCGTTTATTCCATCTTGCTTGTAAAGCTGAACGTGAAGTGCAGGATCGACAAGCATTGGGGCGAACTAACTTTTCCGCAGGCCGACCTTCATCATGGACACCACGTGCATCTTCTACTTCAACTGCACCAGCACCTCCATCCGGTGCCACCTCCAACCGTGATACAAGAAAACAGGCACAACCAGAATTATCTGCCAAGAGCGCACCTGCGGGGCCTGCACAGCGTTCTTCTTCTTCCATGGCATCAACAGGGCACACAAGTGATATTATTTGTCGTCGTTGTAAGGGAGGAGGTCATTATGCGAGAGAATGCAAATCTCCGCGTGTGATGATTGCTACCGCGGATGGTGGATATGAGTCCGCTAGTGACTATGATGAGGAGACTTTGGCTCTTATTACACGTGAAGAACATGGTGGAGATGATTCTGATCATGAGACGCAATACATGGCTCCTGAAGACGCTGACAGGTATGAATGTTTAGTTGCTCAACGTGTTTTGAGTGTGCAGGTCACACAAGCTGAGCAAAATCAGAGGCACAATTTGTTCCATACCAAGGGAGTTGTGAAGGAACGTTCTGTGCGCGTCATCATAGACGGAGGGAGCTGCAACAACTTGGCTAGCATGAAGATGGTGGAGAAGCTTTCTCTCACCACAAGACCACATCCACATCCTTACTACATCCAATGGTTCAACAACAGCGGCAAGGTTAAGGTAACACGTACTGTTCGTGTGCATTTTAGTATCTCTACATATGCTGATTATGTTGATTGTGATGTGGTACCTATGCAAGCATGTTCCTTATTACTTGGTAGACCATGGCAATTTGATAAAAATTCTGTACACCATGGTAGAAACAATCACTATACTCTTGTTCATAAGGATAAAAATATTACTTTGCTTCCTATGACTCCTGATTCCATTTTGAAAGATGATACTAATAGAGCTAATAAAGCAAAACAGGAGACGAATAAGAGTGAAAATCAGATTGTGGCAAAAGAATTTGAGCAACAAATGAAGCCTAATAATAAACCATCTAGTGTTGCTTCAGAAATTAAATTGAAAAGTGCATGTTTATTTGCCACCAAATCTGATATTGATGAGCTAGATTTCAGCAAATCTGTTTGCTATGCTTTTGTGTGCAAAGAGGCTGATAGAGGCAAAGGTGTCCCGTCTTTCGATGAGATGGTGGATTTCGCTTTGGTGGAAGTCGACTTTGACGATCCGACTACGAACGTGCGAGGACGTCGCGCCTTAGCAATCGCTAAACCAACTCCGAGAGGTTATTGACCACGCCGGAGCACGATCAACCTGACCACGAGGGTCTGTTTCCTGCGAGCAAACGAAGAACAAGCAAGAAACTAAGATTGCAATCTGGATATTGCGAATATAAGATGAAAGCTTTATTGATCAAGGTGGGGTTCTGTGACGCCTTTGTCTGGTCGTTGAACACAAACGAAGTACGCGAAGTTGCAGCTATGGCGAACTTTTAATCTAAACAAAACCCAAAGTCTAAACGATGCCCTAAGGGCTGTATATATGGAGGAAGAGGGGGGAATTTCGTGGCCCTTGGTGGAGGGGTCCGAAATCAACCCTATCTCTTGTTTCCCCACACATACGGCCTCTAAAAATAGCCTATACTTATGTATTTCGAAATTACATGGGCCTGGCCCAATAATAAGGTGACGCAGCACCTAAAATAGCCTCGGGACGAAATTTATGAAGTGGCATCTTGTATATTTCGTCCAAGGCTTCATGCACCCATTATGGTGGCTTCAAAGTCCTGAAATCATCACTTGTAACTCCGTTCTTGTTCCCCTTGCGCATGCCATCATCTCCATGCTTGTTCTTGCTCCAATGTTCATCCTTCTCCAAGCTAGGCCCTTCATTTGTAAGCAAAACAAATGTATCCAATTTAGGCAGCATCATATTCTCATGAATATTAGAATCATTACCAAGAAACGAAAGTACCTGGTAATTTAGTTGGCGTGCACGAGCTCTAGTAATTGGTCCAGTATGTATAGCAGCAGGGGCTGTGGGTGTAACAATTGTATTGATGTCCTCATCAACAGCGGATGGGATAATGATGCAGCGGCTGCGTGACTAATGTGAACAGAACTCGAAACTCTAAAGGAACTAGACACTAAGACCAGCAACTCGACACGGCGATGCAACCGATAATTCAATAATGCAAACAATGAAAAGAAAATTGCAAAGGCTCAGTCTGGCTAGGACAAAGGATGAATAGATCTAACTTTTGTTTTGTGGCTTTTTCTTAGACAATAGGTAAGAAAATAAATATAATCTAGGAAAAACTGGAAATTCTCACCGAGCAACCTGAAAACTGATACCACTTGATAGAGGCGGGGGTGTCCCGATCTTTCGATGAGATGATAACTATCGATTTGGTGGAGACGACTTTGACGATCCGACTACAAACGTGCACGACATTGCGCCTTAGCAATCGCTAAACCAATCTCCTGAGGTTACTGACGATGCCGAAAGCACGGTCAGCCTGACCACGAAGGTCTATTCCTGCAAGCAATCGAAGAACGAGCAAGAATATGATAAAGCAATCTGAATATTGCAAATATATATGAGGTATTGATAATGGTGGGGATCCGGAAGCGGTCTTGGTCTGGTCGTTGGACACAAACGAAGTACACGAAGTTGCAATGGCTAACTTTTAACTAAACAAATCCCAAGGAAAAGCTACTAGATGGATCTACTTATATAGGAGCAAGGGGTGGCGGCCAAGGAGGTGGGAGGACGTCCCAAGGCAGCCTAAAACTAAATCTAGGTCGTACAAGGCCAATGGGCCCAAGTGGAGGTGATGTAACACCTTTGGACTTGTAGTTTGACTCGGATTCTGCTGCAGCATCAGATTGTTTCGTCCACAACTCAACGCTTCGGACGAATTTGAAGGTGATTCCAATTGGGTTGGAAAGTGCACGAAATCTAGTTTCCAACAAAAAAAGAATCACCCAATTCGGAGTCCGTATGAAAAACTTGTGTGTGTTTTGAGTCAGGTATGTCTGTGCAGTCCGAATCTGAATCCAGAACGTGAGAGACTTGGACTCTATCTTCTCTTGGGCCAAAAGTGACGTGAGAGAACTTTTTGGACAGCAAATAAACATCTCTTTCTTCCTTATCTTCATATGTGGATTGTACAAATGTCCCATACACCTGCAATTAGACAAAACACAAAAGTGTGTGAAGTATTTTTGTTCTGGATAACATAAATAGATTATTGAATAGTTTGCACTAGAAATCACCTGACAAATATGCATATATGCAATATTTTTGGTCATATCCAAGGTAGTCATGTCCTCATCAGTAGATTATATCCTATTCCAACTACTTGGGCTGCTTTGAAAACTGCTATGCGTACGCGTTGGGTTCCACCATATTATCAACGTGAATTGCTTCAAAAATTGCAGCGTTTAAGACAAGGGAAAAATTCTGTAGAAGAATATTATCAGGAATTACAAACTGGCATGATTAGATGTGGTATTGTTGAGGAGAATGAAGCTATGCTTGCACGTTTTCTGGATGGATTAAATAGAGAGATTCAGACCATTCTAGACTATAAGGAGTATACTAATATCACTCGTTTATTCCATCTTGCTTGTAAAGCTGAACGTGAAGTGCAGGATCGACAAGCATTGGGGCGAACTAACTTTTCTGCAGGCCGACCTTCATCATGGACACCACGTGCATCTTCTACTTCAACTGCACCAGCACCTCCATCCGGTGCCACCTCCAGCCGTGATACAAGAAAACAGGCACAACCACCATTATCTGCGAAGAGCGCACCTGCGGGGCCTGCACAGCGTTCTTCTTCTTCCATGGCATCAACAGGGCACACAAGTGATATTATTTGTCGTCGTTGTAAGGGAGGAGGTCATTATGCGAGAGAATGCAAATCTCCGCGTGTGATGATTGCTACCGCGGATGGTGGATATGAGTCCGCTAGTGACTATGATGAGGAGACTTTGGCTCTTATTACACGTGAAGAACATGGTGGAGATGATTCTGATCATGAGACTCAATACATGGCTCCTGAAGACGCTGACAGGTATGAATGTTTAGTTGCTCAACGTGTTTTGAGTGTGCAGGTCACACAAGCTGAGCAAAATCAGAGGCACAATTTGTTCCATACCAAGGGAGTTGTGAAGGAACGTTCTGTGCGCGTCATCATAGACGGAGGGAGCTGCAACAACTTGGCTAGCATGGAGATGGTGGAGAAGCTTTCTCTCACCACAAGACCACATCCACATCCTTACTACATCCAATGGTTCAACAACAGCGGCAAGGTTAAGGTAACACGTACTGTTCGTGTGCATTTTAGTATCTCTACATATGCTGATTATGTTGATTGTGATGTGGTACCTATGCAAGCATGTTCCTTATTACTTGGTAGACCATGGCAATTTGATAAAAATTCTGTACACCATGGTAGAAACAATCACTATACTCTTGTTCATAAGGATAAAAATATTACTTCGCTTCCTATGACTCCTGATTCCATTTTGAAAGATGATATTAATAGAGCTAATAAAGCAAAACAGGAGACGAATAAGAGTGAAAATCAGATTGTGGCAAAAGAATTTGAGCAACAAATGAAGCCTAATAATAAACCATCTAGTGTTGCTTCTGAAATTAAATTGAAAAGTGCATGTTTATTTGCCACCAAATCTGATATTGATGAGCTAGATTTCAGCAAATCTGTTTGCTATGCTTTTGTGTGCAAAGAGGCATTATTTTCATTCGAGGACGTGCCTTCCTCTTTGCCTCCTGCTGTCACTAACATTTTGCAGGAGTTCGCTGACGTCTTTCCACAAGACGTGCCACCGGGATTACCGCCTATTCGAGGGATTGAGCATCAGATTGACTTAATTCCCGGTGCTTCACTGCCAAACCGTGCACCATACCGTACTGATGAGGACATGACTACCTTGGATATGACCAAAAATATTGCATATATGCATATTTGTCAGGTGATTTCTAGTGCAAACTATTCAATAATCTATTTATGTTATCCAGAACAAAAATACTTCACACACTTTTGTGTTTTGTCTAATTGCAGGTGTATGGGACATTTGTACAATCCACATATGAAGATAAGGAAGAAAGAGATGTTTATTTGCTGTCCAAAAAGTTCTCTCACGTCACTTTTGGCCCAAGAGAAGATAGAGTCCAAGTCTCTCACGTTCTGGATTCAGATTCGGACTGCACAGACATACCTGACTCAAAACGCACACAAGTTTTTCATACGGACTCCGAATTGGGTGATTCTTTTTTTGTTGGAAACTAGATTTCGTGCACTTTCCAACCCAATTGGAATCACCTTCAAATTCGTCCGGAGCATTGAGTTGTGGACGAAACAATCTGATGCTGTAGCAGAATCCGAGTCAAACTACAAGTCCAAAGGTGTTACATCACCTCCACTTGGGCCCATTGGCCTTGTACGACCTAGATTTAGTTTTAGGCTGCCTTGGGACGTCCTCCCACCTCCTTGGCCGCCACCCCTTGCTCCTATATAAGTAGATCCATCTAGTAGCTTTTCCTTGGGATTTGTTTAGTTAAAAGTTAGCCATTGCAACTTCGTGTACTTCGTTTGTGTCCAACGACCAGACCAAGACCGCTTCCGGATCCCCACCATTATCAATACCTCATATATATTTGCAATATTCAGATTGCTTTATCATATTCTTGCTCGTTCTTCGATTGCTTGCAGGAATAGACCTTCGTGGTCAGGCTGACCGTGCTTTCGGCATCGTCAGTAACCTCAGGAGATTGGTTTAGCGATTGCTAAGGCGCAATGTCGTGCACGTTTGTAGTCGGATCGTCAAAGTCGTCTCCACCAAATCGATAGTTATCATCTCATCGAAAGATCGGGACACCCCCGCCTCTATCAAGTGGTATCAGTTTTCAGGTTGCTCGGTGAGAATTTCCAGTTTTTCCTAGATTATATTTATTTTCTTACCTATTGTCTAAGAAAAAGCCACAAAACAAAAGTTAGATCTATTCATCCTTTGTCCTAGCCAGACTGAGCCTTTGCAATTTTCTTTTCATTGTTTGCATTATTGAATTATCGGTTGCATCGCCGTGTCGAGTTGCTGGTCTTAGTGTCTAGTTCCTTTAGAGTTTCGAGTTCTGTTCACATTAGTCACGCAGCCGCTGCATCATTATCCCATCCGCTGTTGATGAGGACATCAATACAATTGTTACACCCACAGCCCCTGCTGCTATACATACTGGACCAATTACTAGAGCTCGTGCACGCCAACTAAATTACCAGGTACTTTCGTTTCTTGGTAATGATTCTAATATTCATGAGAATATGATGCTGCCTAAATTGGATACATTTGTTTTGCTTACAAATGAAGGGCCTAGCTTGGAGAAGGATGAACATTGGAGCAAGAACAAGCATGGAGATGATGGCATGCGCAAGGGGAACAAGAACGGAGTTACAAGTGATGATTTCAGGACTTTGAAGCCACCATAATGGGTGCATGAAGCCTTGGACGAAATATACAAGATGCCACTTCATAAATTTCGTCCCGAGGCTATTTTAGGTGCTGCGTCACCTTATTATTGGGCCAGGCCCATGTAATTTCGAAATACATAAGTATAGGCTATTTTTAGAGTCCGTATGTGTGGGGAAACAAGAGATAGGGTTGATTTCGGAACCCTCCACCAAGGGCCACGAAATTCCCCCCCTCTTCCTCCATATATACAGCCCTTAGGGCATCGTTTAGACTTTGGGTTTTGTTTAGATTAAAAGTTCGCCATAGCTGCAACTTCGCGTACTTCGTTTGTGTTCAACGACCAGACAAAGGCGTCACAGAACCCCACCTTGATCAATAAAGCTTTCATCTTATATTCGCAATATCCAGATTGCAATCTTAGTTTCTTGCTTGTTCTTCGTTTGCTCGCAGGAAACAGACCCTCGTGGTCAGGTTGATCGTGCTCCGGCGTGGTCAATAACCTCTCGGAGTTGGTTTAGCGATTGCTAAGGCGCGACGTCCTCGCACGTTCGTAGTCGGATCGTCAAAGTCGACTTCCACCAAAGCGATATCCATCATCTCATCGAAAGATCGGGACCCTCGCCTCTATCAGCTGTCCACCATCCCATCCACCAATTTCCACCACGTGCTACGCACTGTATATTGTCATAATCATAGTTGAGGTCACTCACATCTTCGCCTGATCGAATCTGCATCTTATCTAGTTTGTCTTGGAAAGAGGGAGAAAAAGAAGATAAAGAAAAAAGAGAGAGAAAAAAGGAAAGAAAAAAAAAGAAAAAGAGGGAGAAGAAAAAGAAAAAAAGCGTGAGAAAAAAAAGAAAGAAGAAAAAAAAATGGATCTATCTAGAATCAATCTCGTACCTGAATTCGGATTGGAATCTGTTTTGCGCACTGTTCAGTAAAACAGGTGTATCTTCCTCATACGAAGTCCATTTTGACTCCGTGAGTACTCAAATTGAAGATAGCGACGAGCCGCATCTAAATAGTTGCAGAAGCTAGTTCTATATTTGACACCTCAAAATCGGCTTCTAAATAGGTCTTTTTGCCCTCCGAAGTTCGTGAACACAGCTTGTTCCAATTTTTCAGGCCAGTTTTAGAATTCTTTGACTCCTCATATCAACTCGGAATTGAGTGATTCTTTTTGCATTGGAAAGCTTGAGTTAGTAGCATTCTTTGAAAGAATTTATCAAAAAATGGTCTCAAACTTTTCAAGAGGAAAGTTGGAGAGAGAGTTGTTGTATATCCTGCTTGGTAGTTGTTTTTCATCTTTATCTTCACTGCCGTTTTGATCTTCACTTATATCTTGTTGTCAAGAGCTACTTAGTTTCCTTCATTGATGCTAGTTGTGCTATGCCGTGACCTTATTAGTGTTCTAGGCTCGCGTCTCTAGTCCGGTCTAGCCTAGGACCAGCACAGTACCGTCGTTGAGCGTTTATTCAACATTGCATCTTTGAATTGATTATTGCTAATCTTTTGCTACCATATATAGCCAACCCAGCTCCACATATTTCTACACCGTGTATACGTACGCTCCCCTGGAAATCGCTTTACTCAATATTCGGAGTTACTTGACACCGCTGGTTGCCGATCACCGCCTGCTGCATGGTAAGAACTTGTAAGACATTGATATTTGCTTTACTGTGAGCGTTTTACCACCACATCCTAGTAGTTATAGGAACATTATTTTTGGGTTTTCTTTCTTGTTCTACTAATCATGACAGGATCCAGAGTCAATTCATGGGCTTTGTCGATCGCGGGAGACGTGCCACCACCTTTGCAAATACCACAACCGTCACGAGAGGTGCACAAACATCCAAATGTACATGATCAGGTTAATGTATCTATACCACCATTTAATGGCCGTTTTAATCCTGCTTTATATATTGAATGGGAGTTCGACATAAAAAATATATTTGCTTCCCATAATTTCGATGAACATAAAAAGGTTAAGGTTGCGGTTGGTTCTTTCACTGGTTATGCTTTGGTTTGGTGGAGTGAATATTGTCGGTTACACCCTGATTATATACCTACTACTTGGGATGATTTGAAACTTGCCATGCGACATACTTTCGTCCCTGCTTATTATACTCGTGACATGATTAAGAAGTTGCAACACTTAAAACAAGGTAGTGACACTGTAACAAAATATTATGATGATTTACAAACTACCTTGTTGCATTCCTCTTTAGAAGAAAGTGAAGATGATTTTATGGATAGATTTTGGGGAGGATTAAACCGTGATATTCAATAGATACTAATTCATGAAGAGTGTTATCCTATGGACCATTTGTTTCATCTTGCTTGCAAAGCTGAACAGGAAATAAAACGACGTGTTGGCCACGAGGAGAACAAGCGCACGGTGCACATTCCAAGAGTTGATATGATTGTTCCTTCAACTACTAGGCATACTATGACAACCACATCCGTTGTTGTCAAGACTACATCACCTCCACCATGTGACACATCGCCCCCGAGAGTGGCTACATCATCTGAGTTGATCATAAGAGGTAATGACAAAGGTCCTGATCTTCCATCTCTACATGAGAATGATGAATGCCTTGTCAATTTGAATGCACCATCTGATGAGCTACCCACTACTTTGATCACACCACCTATTTTAGAGGACTACGTTGATAATTTGACTTTGCCATGTGATCAAACAACTGAAATACCAACAATTTTGAGTGCACCCATTGAATTAAGTATTGATGCAAAAGAACCAATGTTTAATCATTTTGATAGGACCTCTAATCTTGGTGATGATTCTGTGTTGAATGACTTATTGCATGTTTGCTTATTTAAGCATGTTGTAGCATGTAAATTTGATGCAAGTAAGGTTTATTCACCAATGTTGGGATGGTTTAATGATGAACATTGTCAATCTTTTGAAATGAATAAGAGCTTCACTTATATGTGCAAACTGAGTTGCAATATTTTCATGCCTTCTACTTCTTGTGCTAATTTTTTGGCTTTAGATTTTATGAACTGTGCAAGTTACTCATCTATTCATGTGTCATATATGCAAAAATCAAGGGAAGTAAAAATGGATGACATATACATATACAACATGTACACCTTGTCTCTTTTGTTAGCCACATTTCAGATTAAGCAACGCCGAGGACGGCTTTATTTTCAAGAAGGGGAGGATGATGAGGACATGACTACCTTGGATATGACCAAAAATATTACATATATGCATATTTGTCAGGTGATTTCTAGTGCAAACTATTCAATAATCTATTTATGTTATCCAGAACAAAAATACTTCACACACTTTTGTGTTTTGTCTAATTGCAGGTGTATGGGACATTCGTACAATCCACATATGAAGATAAGGAAGAAAGAGATGTTTATTTTCTGTCCAAAAAGTTCTCTCACGTCACTTTTGGCCCAAGAGAAGATAGAGTCCAAGTCTCTCACGTTCTGGATTCAGATTCGGACTGCATAGACACACCTGACTCAAAACGCACACAAGTTTTTCATACGGACTCCGAATTGGGTGATTCTTTCTTTGTTGGAAACTAGATTTCGTGCACTTTCCAACACAATTGGAATCACCTTCAAATTCGTCCGGAGCGTTGAGTTGTGGACGAAACAATCTGATGCTGCAGCAGAATCCGAGTCAAAGTACAAGTCCAAAGGTGTTACATCACCTCCACTTGGGCCCATTGGCCTTGTACGACCTAGATTTAGTTTTAGGCTGCCTTGGGACGTCCTCCCACCTCCTTGGCCGCCACCCCTTGCTCCTATATAAGTAGATCCATCTAGTAGCTTTTCCTTGGGATTTGTTTAGTTAAAAGTTAGCCATTGCAACTTCGTGTACTTCGTTTGTGTCCAACGACCAGACCAAGACCGCTTCCGGATCCCCACCATTATCAATACCTCATATATATTTGCAATATTCAGATTGATTTATCATATTCTTGCTCGTTCTTCGATTGCTTGCAGGAATAGACCTTCGTGGTCAGGCTGACCGTGCTTTCGGCATCGTCAGTAACCTCAGGAGATTGGTTTAGCGATTGCTAAGGCGCAACGTCGTGCACGTTTGTAGTCGGATCGTCAAAGTCGTCTCCACCAAATCGATAGTTATCATCTCATCGAAAGATCAGGACACCCTTGCCTCTATCAACCGCCGGCTGCACCTATCGCACCTCTGCAACACCAACAACAACGCATCCTTCCGAATCAGTATGGACGAGCGAGGCGTGTTCCTATTGAGGATGGCCAAACTTCTGGTGCTGCTGTTCCTGTTATTGATGCTTCTTTGGCTCCTGCTACTGCTGCTGCTGGTACCCAGGAGGATGATGAGTATGCGGGCGATTATGAGGATGAGGTTGATCAAAATCAGAACTACGTGCACCA
Organism: Triticum aestivum; assembly: GCF_018294505.1. Taxonomy (NCBI): domain Eukaryota; kingdom Viridiplantae; phylum Streptophyta; class Magnoliopsida; order Poales; family Poaceae; genus Triticum; species Triticum aestivum. Next base: position 247,899,563 of record NC_057803.1, read on the forward strand.
ACCAGCACCACCACCAGCAGGTCGACCTCAGGTATATATTCGTAATGGTAGGCCTGCACCACCAGCTCAGGTACGAGATGATGTGCATATTCCTAAACTGAAATTGAATATTCCACCATTTGAGGGTAGATATGTTCCTGAAATATATCTTACTTGGGAGTTAGAAACTGAACAACGTTTTACATGTTTACAATATCCCGAGGAGAGACGGTTGCTGCTGCTGTTTGTGCTTTCACTAGTTTTGCATGTGTATGGTGGTCTGAACATTGTAGATTATATCCTATTCCAACTACTTGGGCTGCTTTGAAAACTGCTATGCGTACGCGTTGGGTTCCACCATATTATCAACGTGAATTGCTTCAAAAATTGCAGCATTTAAGACAAGGGAAAAATTCTGTAGAAGAATATTATCAGGAATTACAAACTGGCATGATTAGATGTGGTATTGTTGAGGAGAATGAAGCTATGCTTGCACGTTTTCTGGGTGGATTAAATAGAGAGATTCAGACCATTCTAGACTATAAGGAGTATACTAATATCACTCGTTTATTCCATCTTGCTTGTAAAGCTGAACGTGAAGTGCAGGATCGACAAGCATTGGCGCGATCTAACTTTTTTGCAGGCCGACCTTCATCATGGACACCCCGTGCATCTTCTACTTCAACTGCACCAGCACCTCAATCAGGCACAACCACCATTATCTGCCAAGAGCGCACCTGCTGGGCCTGCACAGAGTTCTTCTTCTTCCATGGCATCAACAGGGCACACAAGTGATATTATTTGTCGTCGTTGTAAGGGAGGAGGTCATTATGCGAGAGAATGCAAATCTCCGCGTGTGATGATTGCTACCGCAGATGGTGGATATGAGCCCGCTAGTGACTATGATGAGGAGACTTTGGCTCTTATTACACGTGAAGAACATGGTGGAGATGATTCTGATCATTAGACGCAATACATGGCTCCTGAAGACGCTGACAGGTATGAATGTTTAGTTGCTCAACGTGTTTTGAGTGTACAGGTCACACAAGCTGAGCAAAATCAGAGGCACAATTTGTTCCATACCAAGGGAGTTGTGAAGGAACGTTCTGTGCGCGTCATAATAGACGGAGGGAGCTGCAACAACTTGGCTAGCATGGAGATGGTGGAGAAGCTTTCTCTCACCACAAGACCACATCCACATCCTTACTACATCCAATGGTTCAACAACAGCGGCAAGGTTAAGGTAACACGTACTGTTCGTGTGCATTTTAGTATCTCTACATATGTTGATTATGTTGATTGTGATGTGGTACCTATGCAAGCATGTTCCTTATTACTTGGTAGACCATGGCAATTTGATAAAAACTCTATACACCATGGTAGAAACAATCACTATACTCTTGTTCATAAGGATAAAAATATTACTTTGCTTCCTACGACTCCTGATTCCATTTTGAAAGATGATATTAATAGAGCTAATAAAGCAAAACAGGAGAAGAATAAGAGTGAAAATCAGATTGTGGCAAAAGAATTTGAGCAAGAAATGAAGCCTAATAATAAACCATTTAGTGTTGCTTCTGAAATTAAATTGAAAAGTGCATGTTTATTTGCCACCAAATCTGATATTGATGAGCTAGATTTCAGCAAATCTGTTTGCTATGCTTTTGTGTGCAAAGAGGCATTATTTTCATTCGAGGACGTGCCTTCCTCTTTGCCTCCTGCTGTCACTAACATTTTGCAAGAGTTCGCTGACGTCTTTCCACAAGACGTGCCACTGGGATTACCGCCTATTCGAGGGATTGAGCATCAGATTGACTTAATTCCCGGTGCTTCACTGCCAAACCGTGCACCATACCGTACCAATCCAGAGGAGACGAAGGAGATTATGCGTCAAGTACAAGAGCTTCTCGACAAAGGTTATATACGCGAATCCCTTAGTCCTTGTGCTGTTCCTATTATTCTAGTGCCGAAAAAGGATGGTACATCACGTATGTGTGTTGATTGTAGAGGCATTAATAATATTACTATTCGTTATCGTCATCCTATTCCTAGGCTCAGTGATATGCTTGATGAATTGAGTGGCTCTACAATATTCTCCAAAGTTGATTTGCGTAGTGGATACCATCAAATTCGTATGAAATTGGGAGATGAATGGAAAACAACATTTAAAACTAAGTTTGGATTATATGAGTGGTTAGTCATGCCTTTTGGGTTAACTAATGCACCTAGTACTTTCATGAGATTAATGAACGAAGTTTTACGTGCTTTCATTGGACGATTTGTGGTAGTTTACTTTGATGACATATTGATTTATAGCAGATCTTTGGAATAACATTTGGAACATTTACGTGCTGTTTTTATTGCTCTGCGTGATGCACGTTTGTTTGGTAACCTTGGGAAGTGCACCTTTTGCACCGACCGAGTATCTTTTCTTGGCTATGTTGTTACTCCACAGGGAATTGAAGTTGATAAAGCCAAGATTGAAGCTATTGAGAGTTGGCCGCAGCCCAAAACGGTCACACAAGTGAGGAGTTTTCTTGGCCTCGCTGGATTCTATAGGCGTTTTGTGAGAGATTTCAGCACCATTGCTGCACCTCTCAATGAGCTTACAAAGAAAGATGTGCCTTTTCTTTGGGGTACCGCACAGGAAGAAGCCTTCTCGGTATTGAAAGATAAGTTGACACATGCTCCTTTACTCCAACTTCCTGATTTTAATAAGACTTTTGAGCTTGAATGTGATGCTAGTGGAATTGGATTAGGCGGTGTGTTATTACAAGATGGCAAACCTGTTGCATACTTTTCTGAAAAATTGAGTGGGCCTAGTCTGAATTATTCTACTTATGATAAAGAATTATATGCTCTTGTTCGGACTTTAGAAACATGGCAACATTATTTATGGCCCAAAGAATTTGTTATACATTCTGATCATGAATCTTTGAAACATATTAAAAGTCAAGCTAAACTGAATCGTAGACATGCTAAAAGGGTTGAATTCATTGAGACTTTTCCTTATGTCATTAAACACAAGAAGGGAAAAGAAAATGTTATTGCTGATGCATTGTCTCGCCGCTATACTATGCTTTCACAACTTGACTTCAAAATATTTGGTTTGGAGACCATCAAAGATCAATATGTGCATGATGCTGATTTTAAAGATGTAATGCAGAATTGTAAAGAAGGAAGAATGTGGAACAAGTTCGTCGTTAACGATGGATTTGTGTTTCGTGCTAACAAGCTATGCATTCCAGCTAGCTCCGTTCGTCTTTTGTTGTTGCAGGAGGCGCATGGAGGAGGATTAATGGGACACTTTGGCGTGAAGAAGACGGAGGACGTACTTGCTACACATTTCTTTTGGCCAAAGATGAGACGGGATGTTGAGCGTTTTATTGCTCGATGCACTACATGTCAAAAAGCTAAGTCATGACTCAATCCTCATGGTTTATATATGCCTTTGCCTGTACCTAGTGTTCCTTGGGAGGATATATCTATGGACTTTGTTTTAGGTTTACCTCGAACAAAGAAGGGGAGGGATAGCATATTTGTTGTCGTGGATAGATTCTCGAAAATGGCACACTTTATACCATGTCATAAAAGCGATGATGCTGTTAATGTTGCTGATTTGTTCTTTCGTGAAATTATTCGCTTGCATGGTGTGCCAAATACTATTGTTTCAGATAGTGATACTAAATTTCTTAGCCACTTTTGGAGATGTTTATGGGCTAAGTTGGGGACTAAACTGCTTTTTAGTACTACTTGTCACCCCCAAACTGATGGACAAACTGAAGTAGTCAATAGAACGTTGTCTACTATGCTTAGGGCTGTTTTGAAGAATAATAAGAAAATGTGGGAGGAATGCTTGCCTCATATTGAATTTGCTTATAATCGTTCATTGCATTCTACTACTAAGATGTGCCCTTTTGAAGTTGTGTATGGTTTCCTACCTCGTGCACCTATTGATTTGTTGCCTCTTCCATCTTCGGAGAAGGTTAATTTTGATGCTAAACAACGTGCTGAATTGATTTTAAAAATGCATGAGTTAACTAAGGAAAACATTGAGCGTATGAATGCTAAATATAAACTTGCTGGAGATAAGGGTAGAAAACATGTTGTGTTTGCACCTGGAGATCTTGTTTGGTTACATTTGCGTAAGGATAGATTTCTTGATTTGCGCAAATCAAAGTTAATGCCACGTGCTGATGGTTCCTTTAAGGTGTTAGAGAAAATAAATGATAATGCATATAAACTTGAGCTGCCTGCAGATTTTGGGGTTAGTCCCACTTTTAACATTGCAGATTTGAAGCCTTATTTGGGTGAGGAAGATGAACTTCCGTCGAGGACGACTTCATTTCAAGAAGGGGAGGATGATGAGGACATCAATACAATTGTTACACCCACAGCCCCTGCTGCTATACATACTGGACCAATTACTAGAGCTCGTGCACGCCAACTAAATTACCAGGTACTTTCGTTTCTTGGTAATGATTCTAATATTCATGAGAATATGATGCTGCCTAAATTGGATACATTTGTTTTGCTTACAAATGAAGGGCCTAGCTTGGAGAAGGATGAACATTGGAACAAGAACGGAGTTACAAGTGATGATTTCAGGACTTTGAAGCCACCATAATGGGTGCATGAAGCCTTGGACGAAATATACAAGATGCCACTTCATAAATTTCGTCCCGAGGCTATTTTAGGTGCTGCGTCACCTTATTATTGGGCCAGGCCCATGTAATTTCGAAATACATAAGTATAGGCTATTTTTAGAGTCCGTATGTGTGGGGAAACAAGAGATAGGGTTGATTTCGGATCCCTCCACCAAGGGCCACGAAATTCCCCCCCCTCTTCCTCCATATATACAGCCCTTAGGGCATCGTTTAGACTTTGGGTTTTGTTTAGATTAAAAGTTCGCCATAGCTGCAACTTCGCGTACTTCGTTTGTGTTCAACGACCAGACAAAGGCGTCACAGAACCCCACCTTGATCAATAAAGCTTTCATCTTATATTCGCAATATCCAGATTGCAATCTTAGTTTCTTGCTTGTTCTTCGTTTGCTCGCAGGAAACAGACCCTCGTGGTCAGGTTGATCGTGCTCCGGCGTGGTCAATAACCTCTCGGAGTTGGTTTAGCGATTGCTAAGGCGCGACGTCCTCGCACGTTCGTAGTCGGATCGTCAAAGTCGACTTCCACCAAAGCGATATCCATCATCTCATCGAAAGATCGGGACCCTCGCCTCTATCAAAAACTAAGTTTGGATTATATGAGTGGTTAGTCATGCCTTTTGGGTTAACTAATGCACCTAGTACTTTCATGAGATTAATGAACGAAGTTTTACGTGCTTTCATTGGACGATTTGTGGTAGTTTACTTTGATGACATATTGATTTATAGCAGATCTTTGGAAGAACATTTGGAACATTTACGTGCTGTTTTTATTGCTCTACGTGATGCACGTTTGTTTGGTAACCTTGGGAAGTGCACCTTTTGCACCGACCGAGTATCTTTTCTTGGCTATGTTGTTACTCCACAGGGAATTGAAGTTGATAAAGCCAAGATTGAAGCTATTGAGAGTTGGCCGCAGCCCAAAACGGTCACACAAGTGAGGAGTTTTCTTGGCCTCGCTGGATTCTATAGGCGTTTTGTGAGAGATTTCAGCACCATTGCTGCACCTCTCAATGAGCTTACAAAGAAAGATGTGCCTTTTCTTTGGGGTACCGCACAGGAAGAAGCCTTCTTGGTATTGAAAGATAAGTTGACACATGCTCCTTTACTCCAACTTCCTGATTTTAATAAGACTTTTGAGCTTGAATGTGATGCTAGTGGAATTGGATTAGGCGGTGTGTTATTACAAGATGGCAAACCTGTTGCATACTTTTCTGAAAAATTGAGTGGGCCTAGTCTGAATTATTCTACTTATGATAAAGAATTATATGCTCTTGTTCGGACTTTAGAAACATGGCAACATTATTTATGGCCTAAAGAATTTGTTATACATTCTGATCATGAATCTTTGAAACATATTAAAAGTCAAGCTAAACTGAATCGTAGACATGCTAAATGGGTTGAATTCATTGAGACTTTTCCTTATGTCATTAAACACAAGAAGGGAAAAGAAAATGTTATTGCTGATGCATTGTCTCGCCGCTATACTATGCTTTCACAACTTGACTTCAAAATATTTGGTTTGGAGACCATCAAAGATCAATATGTGCATGATGCTGATTTTAAAGATGTAATGCAGAATTGTAAAGAAGGAAGAATGTGGAACAAGTTCGTCGTTAACGATGGATTTGTGTTTCGTGCTAACAAGCTATGCATTCCAGCTAGATCCGTTCGTCTTTTGTTGTTGCAGGAGGCGCATGGAGGAGGATTAATGGGACACTTTGGCGTGAAGAAGACGGAGGACGTACTTGCTACACATTTCTTTTGGCCAAAGATGAGACGGGATGTTGAGCGTTTTATTGCTCGCTGCACTACATGTCAAAAAGCTAAGTCACGACTCAATCCTCATGGTTTATATATGCCTTTGCCTGTACCTAGTGTTCCTTGGGAGGATATATCTATGGACTTTGTTTTAGGTTTACCTCGAACAAAGAAGGGGAGGGATAGCATATTTGTTGTCGTGGATAGATTCTAGAAAATGGCACACTTTATACCATGTCATAAAAGCGATGATGCTGTTAATGTTGCTGATTTGTTCTTTCGTGAAATTATTCACTTGCATGGTGTGCCAAATACTATTGTTTCAGATCGTGATACTAAATTTCTTAGCCACTTTTGGAGATGTTTATGGGCTAAGTTGGGGACTAAACTGCTTTTTAGTACTACTTGTCACCCCCAAACTGATGGACAAACTGAAGTAGTCAATAGAATGTTGTCTACTATGCTTAGGGCTGTTTTGAAGAATAATAAGAAAATGTGGGAGGAATGCTTGCCTCATATTGAATTTGCTTATAATCGTTCATTGCATTCTACTACTAAGATGTGCCCTTTTGAAGTTGTGTATGGTTTCCTACCTCGTGCACCTATTGATTTGTTGCCTCTTCCATCTTCGGAGAAGGTTAATTTTGATGCTAAACAACGTGCTGAATTGATTTAAAAAATGCATGATTTAACTAAGGAAAACATTGAGCGTATGAATGCTAAATATAAACTTGCTGGAGATAAGGGTAGAAAACATGTTGTGTTTGCACCTGGAGATCTTGTTTGGTTACATTTGCGTAAGGATAGATTTCCTGATTTGCGCAAATCAAAGTTAATGCCACGTGCTGATGGTCCCTTTAAGGTGTTAGAGAAAATAAATGATAATGCATATAAACTTGAGCTGCCTGCAGATTTTGGGGTTAGTCCCACTTTTAACATTGCAGATTTGAAGCCTTATTTGGGTGAGGAAGATGAACTTCCGTCGAGGACGACTTCATTTCAAGAAGGGGAGGATGATGAGGACATCAATACAATTGTTACACCCACAGCCCCTGCTGCTATACATACTGGACCAATTACTAGAGCTCGTGCACGCCAACTAAATTACCAGGTACTTCCGTTTCTTGGTAATGATTCTAATGTTCATGAGAATATGATGCTGCCTAAATTGGATACATTTGTTTTGCTTACAAATGAAGGGCCTAGCTTGGAGAAGGATGAACATTGGAGCAAGAACAAGCATGGAGATGATGGCATGCACAAGGGGAACAAGAACGGAGTTACAAGTGATGATTTCAGGACTTTGAAGCCACCATAATGGGTGCATGAAGCCTTGGACGAAATATACAAGATGCCACTTCATAAATTTCGCCCCGAGGCTATTTTAGGTGCTGCGTCACCTTATTATTGGGCCAGGCCCATGTAATTTCGAAATACATAAGTATAGGCTATTTTTAGAGTACGTATGTGTGGGGAAACAAGAGATAGGGTTGATTTCGGACCCCTCCACCAAGGGCCACGAAATTCCCCCCCTCTTCCTCCATATATACAGCCCTTAGGGCATCGTTTAGATGGCGGGTTTTGTTTAGATTAAAAGTTCGCCATAGCTGCAACTTCGCGTACTTCGTTTGTGTTCAACGACCAGACAAAGGCATCACAGAACCCCACCTTGATCAATAAAGATTTCATCTTATATTCGCAATATCCAGATTGCAATCTTAGTTTCTTGCTTGTTCTTCGTTTGCTCGCAGGAAACAGACCCTTGTGGTCAGGTTGATCGTGCTCCGACGTGGTCAATAACCTCTCGGAGTTGGTTTAGCGATTGCTAAGGCGCGACGTCCTCGCACGTTCGTAGTCGGATCGTCAAAGTCGACTGCCACCAAAGCGATATCCATCATCTCATCGAAAGACGGGACACCTTTGCCTCTATCAGAGGACCTAAATTCAACCTTGAGGCGATGATGAATCAGCCTTGCCCAAAGCATGGTACGCATGAAAAGCCGGCCACTCACCTCCGGAGGGATTGCTTCTTTTTGAAAGAGTATAGAAATTCCAATTTTTTCTAGAATAATCATGGGCCGAACGGCAACTCAGGATCCGGCTCTCATGGGTTATGGTGGTGGAGGTTCTAATTCCGGTTTCCAAGGCCAAGGCAATCAAGGCGGTTTTAATGAACATTCTGGTCAAGGGAATCAACAGAAGCAGTCTGGTTATCAAAGTAACCTGAAGTAGTTGAATAGTGGACACCACGTCTTCACCACCAGTTTATGCAAGCGGGATCAGAAGCTCCGTAAGAGAGCAGTGAACGTAGTTGAGTCGGCGATTCCCCATTACTTCCGATGGTCTGAACATCCTATTCTCTGGAGCCGTGAGGATCACCCACCCCGGGTTGATAATCCGGGTCACTTGGCTCTAGTGGTGGCGCCTCAGGTTGGAGGGTACATATTTACTAAGGTGCTCATGGACGGGGGTAGCAGCATCAATATTCTTTATTATGAAACTTTCCGTCGCATGAGCTTAATTGACAAAGATCTTAAGCCGTCAAACACTGCTTTTCATGGCGTGGTGCCTGGTAAGTCGGCATAGCCGGTGGGTAAAATATCTTTGGAAGTGGCTTTTGGTGATGATCATGATTCCAGGTCTGAGACGTTGACTTTTGAGGTGGTTAAAATCAAGAGCCCTTATCATGCTCTGTTTGGACGGCCGGCTTATGCTAAGTTCATGGCAAGGCCTTATTATTATGTTTATTTGTAGCTTAAGATGCCGGGTCACAAGGGCACTATCACAGTTCATGGAAGCTGTAAGATAGCTTTGGAGTGTGAAGAAGGCGATGCTGCTTATGCTGAGTCCGTTTGTGCAACGAAGGAGTTAAAAGTTTACAAGGATAATGTTGACCCAGCAGATATGACGTCTCTAAAGAAGCCAACTACGGAGCATGATCCTCTATTGAAGTTTAAGTCGGCGGATGACACTAAGCTAGTTGACTTTGTCCATGGCGATTCATCCAAGCAGTTAAGCATTAGTGCTAATCTGGATCAGAAATAGGAACGCACGCTCATCGAGTTCATCTGTGAGAACCGAGACATCTTTGCATGGAAACCTTCAGACATGCTAGTACCGTGGGAACTTGCTGAGCACACTCTCAATATTGACCCAAAGTTTAAATAGGTCAAGCAATTCCTTCACCGTTTCAATGAAGAGAGGCGCAAGACCATTGGTGAAGAAGTGGCTCGGCTCTTGGCGGCTGGGTTTATTGTTGAAGTTTTTCATCTTGAATGGTTGGCTAACTCAGTGCTGGTACTTAAGAAAAATGGTACTTGGCGCGTGTGTGTGGATTCTACAGATCTTAACAAGGCCTACCAAGCGGATCCGCTTGCTGTCCCAGGTATTGATCAGATTATTGATGCTACGGCAGGTGATGAGGACATGACTACCTTGGATATGACCAAAAATATTGCATATATGCATATTTGTCAGGTGATTTCTAGTGCAAACTATTCAATAATCTATTTATGTTATCCAGAACAAAAATACTTCACACACTTTCGTGTTTTGTCTAATTGCAGGTGTATGAGACATTTGTACAACCCACATATGAAGATAAGGAAGAAAGAGATGTTTATTTGCTGTCCAAAAAGTTCTCTCACGTCACTTTTGGTGAAGATGACTCAAAACGCACACAAGTTTTTCATACGGACTCCGAATTGTGTGATTCTTTTTTTGTTGGAAACTAGATTTCGTACACTTTCCAACCCAATTGGAATCACCTTCAAATTCGTCCGGAGCGTTGAGTTGTGGACGAAACAATCTGATGCTGCAGCAGAATCCGAGTCAAACTACAAGTCCAAAGGTGTTACATCACCTCCACTTGGGCCCATTGGCCTTGTACGACCTAGATTTAGTTTTAGGCTGCCTTGGGACGTCCTCCCACCTCCTTGGCCGCCACCCCTTGCTCCTATATAAGTAGATCCATCTAGTAGCTTTTCCTTGGGATTTGTTTAGTTAAAAGTTAGCCATTGCAACTTCGTGTACTTTGTTTGTGTCCAACGACCAGACCAAGACCGCTTACGGATCCCCACCTTTATCAATACTTCATCTATATTCGCAATATTCAGATTGCTTTATCATATTCTTGCTTGTTCTTCGATTGCTTGCAGGAATAGACCTTCGTGGTCAGGTTGATTGTGCTTCGGCGTGGTCAATAACCTGTCGGAGTTGGTTTAGCGATTGCTAAGGCGCAACGTCGTGCACGTTTGTAGTTGGATCGTCAAAGTCATCTTCACCAAATTGATAGTTATCATCTCATCAAAAGATCGGGACCCTCGCCTCTATCAAGTGGCATCAGTTTTCAGGTTGCTCGGTGAGAATTTCCAGTTTTCCTAGATTAGATTTATTTTCTTACCTATTGTCCAAGAAAAATCCACAAAAGAGTTAGATCTATTCATCCTTTGTCCAAGCCAGTCTGAGCCTTTGCAATTTTCTTTTCATTGCTTGCATAGTTGAATTATCGGTTGCATCGTCGTGTCGAGTTGCTGGTCTTAGTGTCTAGGTGGTTTAGAGTTTCGAGTTCTGTTCACATTAGTCACGTCGCCGCTGCATCGTTATCCCTTCCACTGTCCACCACCCATCCATCAATTTCCTCCTCGTGCTACCCACCGTTCATTGTCATAATCATAGTTGAGATCGTTCCCATCTTCGCTTGATCCAATCTACATCTTATCTAGTTTGTTTGGAAAGAGGGAGAGAGAAAAAAAAGATAGAGAAAAAAACGAGAGAAAAAAAAGTAAAAAAAAAAGTCAGAGAAAAAAAAGAAAGGAAAAGAAAAAAAAGTGTGAGGAAAAAAAAAGAGAGAAGAAAAAAAACAAAAAAATCGGCACAAACTTTTTCAGAGGAAAGTTGGAGATAAAGTTGTTGATATATCCTGCTTGGCTGTTGTTTCACCTCATTATCTTTACTGCCGTTGTGATCTTCACTTATATCTTGCTGTCCAGAGCTACTTAGTATCCTTCATTGATGCTAGTTGTGCTACGACGTGACCTCATTAGTGTACTAGGCTCGCGTCTCTATTCCGGTTTAGCCTAGGACCAGCACAGTACCGTCGTTGAGCGTTTATTCAATATTGCATCTTTGAATTGATTATTGCTAATCTTTTTCTACCATATATAGCCAACCCAGCTCCACATATTTCTACACCGTGTATAGTACGCTCCCCTGGCAATCGCTTTACTCAATATTCGGAGTTACTTGACACCGCTGGTTGCCGATCACCGCCTGCTGCATGGTAAGAACTTGTAAGACATTGATATTTGCTTTACTGTGAGCGTTTTACCACCACATCCTAGTAGTTATAGGAACATTATTTTTGGGTTTTGTTTCTTGTTCTACTAATCATGACAGGATCCAGAGTCAATTCATGGGCTTTGTCGATCGCGGGAGACGTGCCACCACCTTTGCAAATACCACAACCGTCACGAGAGGTGCACAAACATCCAAATGCACATGATCAGGTTAATGTATCTATACCACCATTTAATGGCCGTTTTAAACCTGCTTTATATATTGAATGGGAGTTCGACGTAAAAAATATATTTGCTTCCCATAATTTCAATGAACATAAAAAGGTTAAGGTTGCGGTTGGTTCTTTCACTGGTTATGCTCTGGTTTGGTGGAGTGAATATTGTCGGTTACACCCTGGTTATATACCTACTACTTGGGATGATTTGAAACTTGCCATGCGACATACTTTCGTCCCTGCTTATTATACTCGTGACATGATTAAGAAGTTGCAACACTTAAAACAAGGTAGTGAAACTGTAACAAAATATTATGATGATTTACAAACTACCTTGTTGCATTCCTCTTTAGAAGAAAGTGAAGATGATTTTATGGATAGATTATGGGGAGGATTAAACCGTGATATTCAAGAGATACTAATTCATGAAGAGTGTTATCCTATGGACCATTTGTTTCATCTTGCTTGCAAAGCTGAACAGGAAATAAAACGACGTGTTGGCCACGAGGAGAACAAGCGCACGGTGCACATTCCAAGAGTTGATATGATTGTTCCTTCAACTACTAGGCATACTATGACAACCACATCCGTTGTTGTCAGGACTACATCACCTCCACCAAGTGACACATCGCCCCCGAGAGTGGCTACATCATCTGAGTTGATCATAAGAGGTAATGACAAAGGTACTGATCTTCCATCTCTACATGAGAATGATGAATGCCTTGTCAATTTGAATGCACCATATGATGAGCTACCCACTACTTTGATCACACCACCTATTTTAGAGGACTACGTTGATAATTTGACTTTGCCATGTGATCAAACAACTGAAATACCAACAATTTTGAGTGCACCCATTGAATTAACTATTGATGCAAAAGAACCAATGTTTAATCATTTTGATATGACCTCTAATCTTGGTGATGATTCTGTGTTAAATGACTTATTGCATGTTTGCTTATTTAAGCATGTTGTAGCATGTAAATTTGATGCAAGTAAGGTTTATTCACCAATGTTGGGATGGTTTAATGATGAACATTGTCAATCTTTTGAAATGAATAAGAGCTTCACTTATATGTGCAAACTGAGTTGCAATATTTTCATGCCTTCTACTTCTTGTGCTAATTTTTTGGCTTTAGATTTTATGAACTATGCAAGTTACTCATCTATTCATGTGTCATATATGCAAAAATCAAGGGAAGTAAAAAAATGGATGACATATACATATACAACATGTACACCTTGTCTCTTTTGTTAGCCACATTTCAGATTAAGCAATGCCGAGGACGGCTTTATTTTCAAGAAGGGGAGGATGATGAGGACATGACTACCTTGAATATGACCAAAAATATTGCATATATGCATATTTGTCAGGTGATTTCTAGTGCAAACTATTCAATAATCTATTTATGTTATCCAGAACAAAAATACTTCACACACTTTTGTGTTTTGTCTAATTGCAGGTGTATGAGACATTTGTACAATCCACATATGAAGATAAGGAAGAAAGAGATGTTTATTTGCTGTCCAAAAAGTTCTCTCACGTCACTTTTGGCCCAAGAGAAGATAGAGTCCAAGTCTCTCACGTTCTGGATTCAGATTCGGACTACACAGACATACCTGACTCAAAACACACACAAGTTTTCCATACGGACTCCGAATTGGGTGATTCTCTTTTTGTTGGAAACTAGATTTCGTGCACTTTCCAACCCAATTGGAATCACCTTCAAATTCGTCTGGAGCGTTGAGTTGTGGACGAAACAATCTGATGCTGCAGCAGAATCCGAGTCAAACTACAAGTCCAAAGGTGTTACATCACCTCCACTTGGGCCCATTGGCCTTGTATGACCTAGATTTAGTTTTAGGCTGCCTTGGGACGTCCTCCCACCTCCTTGGCCGCCACCCCTTGCTCATATATAAGTAGATCCATCTAGTAGCTTTTCCTTGGGATTTGTTTAGTTAAAAGTTAGCCATTGCAACTTCGTGTACTTTGTTTGTGTCCAACGACCAGACCAAGACCGCTTACGGATCCCCACCTTTATCAATACTTCATCTATATTCACAATATTCAGATTGCTTTATCATATTCTTGCTTGTTCTTCGATTGCTTGCAGGAATAGACCTTCGTGGTCAGGTTGATTGTGCTTCGGCGTGGTCAATAACCTCTCGGAGTTGGTTTAGTGATTGCTAAGGCGCAACGTCGTGCACGTTTGTAGTCGGATCGTCAAAGTCATCTTCACCAAATTGATAGTTATCATCTCATCGAAAGATCGGGACCCTCGCCTCTATCAGCAGGTTGTGAGCGTTTGAGCTTTTTGGATGCTTATTATGGTTATCATCAGGTCAAAATGGCAGTTAAGGACCAGGAGAAGACAACCTTCATCACTCCTTTTGGAGCCTTCTGTTATGTATCTATGCCCTTTGGGCTCAAGAGTGCTCAGGTGACTTACCAACGGTGTGTGCAAAATTGCCTTCATGATCAGATTGGACGTAATGTTCATGCTTATGTGGATGCTATTGTGGTGAAATCCAGGGAGAAGGAAACCCTGATAGATGATTTGAAGGAGACCTTTGACAATCTCCGGGTCTACAAGATGATGCTTTACCCGGCCAAATGTGTCTTTGGTGTACCAGTAGGCAAGCTCTTGGGCTTTCTGGTTTCTGAATAGGGTATTGAAGCTAACCCGGAGAAAATAAAGGCTATCACTTGCCTGACCAAACCGGCATGTATTAACGATGTTCAGCATCTGGCGGGTCGTATTGCGGCCTTAAGCCGGTTCATAAGCCGACTGGGTGAAAAGGCTATCCCTCTATACCAGATGATGAGGAAGACAGATCACTTTGTCTGGAGTGATGCTGCTAATCAGGCGTTTGAGGCCTTGAAGAAACAGTTGGCTGAGCCACCGGTTTTTGCTGCTCCCATTGATAAAGAGCCCTTGTTGTTGTATGTGGCTGCCAACAGCCGAGTTGTTAGCGTGGCAATTGTGGTGGAAAGGAAGGAATCAGGCAAGGAGCATCTGGTTCAGTGGCCGGTTTATTACACCAGTGAGGTGCTCATTGAGTCCAAGCAAAGGTATCCGCATTGGCAGAAGCTTGTTTATGGGGTGTTCATGGCTAGTCGAAAGCTCAAGCAATATTTTCTGGATCATACCATCACCGTGGTTAGTTCTGCCCCTTTAGGGGATATTATTCAAAATAGAGAAGCCACAGGTCGGGTAACCAAGTGGGCCATTGAGCTTGGACCCATGGTTTGAAGTATATGCCTCGCACATCCATCAAGTCTCAAGCACTTGTGGACTTCACAAATGATTGGACAGAGCTGCAGATGCCCGAGGAGAAGCCGGATAGCACATATTGGACTATTCACTTCGATGGATCCAAGCAGTTGGAAGGCTCGAGGGTTGGAGTTATCTTGACTTCCCCACGAGGTGATAAATTTTGTTATGTTTTAAGGTTGATGTTCCCTTGTCTAACAATGCATCTAAGTATGAGGCCTTTCTCCATGGTCTTCAGATGGCTAAGGAGATGAACATAAGCTGGGTGAGGTGTTTTGGTGACTTAGATTTGGTAGCTCAGCAAGTCTCTGGCACTTGGGATTCTAAGGACCCACACATGGCGGCTTATCGCCGAGAGGTTGATGCTATTGCTGGTCACTTCAAGGGCTATCAAGTGGAGCATGTTGATCGAAGTAAAAATGAGGCGACTGATGCTTTAAGCCGGTTGGGATCCCAGCGTAAGCCGGTGCCACCCAATATTTTCCTTCATATTCTGCATAATCCTTCAGTCAAACTGCCTACAGAGGAAGATCTTGCTATCACTGACCCAGGGGCATAACCGGTGGTGGCTCTTCATGCTATTCCGGATTGGACAGTTCCGTATTTGGCATATATGACCCGGGGCGAGTTACCTGAAGATGAAACTTTGGCCAGGAAGATAACCCAACGGTTTAAGTCAATGACTATTGTCAATGGAGAGTTGCATCATCCCAGTGTTATAGGGGCGTTTCAACATTGTGTCGCTCCATAAGAAGGTCGTGAGATCTCACGAGAGATTCATGAAGGAGATTGTGGTCATCATGCCGGATCTAAGTCTCTCGCAACCAAGGCTTTTTGTCATGGATTTTATTGGGTGACGGCTCATGCTGATGCAGAGAATTTGGTCAGTAAATGTGATGGTTGTCAGAAATTCTCAAGACGAGCTCATGTGTCGGCTCAAGAGTTGAGGATGATTCTAATTGCTTGGCCGTTTGCAGTCTAGGGGCTTGATATGGTTGGGCCTTTCAAAAGGTCCAAGGATAAAAAGACCCACCTTTTGGTGGCGGTTGACCAATTCACAAAGTGGGTTGAAGCAGAGTTGGTTAGTAAGTGTGACACGGCCACAACGGTTCAATTCATCAAACAGGTGATCTTCCGTTTTGGTTTTTCCCACAACATTATAATAGATAATGGCACCAATCTGTCCAATGGTGCTATGAAAGAGTTTTGTCAACGAGAGCATATTTGACTTGATGTGTCATCAGTAGCTCACCCCCAATCCAATGGTCAAGCTGAGAGAGTTAATCAAGAAATTTTGAGAGGCATCAAGCCCCGGCTTATGGTCCCTTTGCAGAGGATGCCGGGTTGTTTGGTGGAGGAATTACGCTGAGTGTTATGGAGCATCAATACCACCCCTAACAGATCTACGGGTTACACACCTTTCTTCATGGTTTACGGAGCAGAGGCGGTTCTCCCTAGTGACATCCATCACGATTCGCCTCGTGTGGCGGCTTATGTTGAAGCTGATAATGAAAAAGCACGTCAGGACGCTATTGACCTATTGGATGAGGAGCGTGACCTTGCGGCGGCTCGTTCGGCGATTTACCAGCAAGATCTGCGCTATTATCATAGCCGCCGGGTTAAAACCAGGACCTTTCAAGAAGGCGATTTGGTGCTCCGGCTTATCCAGGATCAAGCTGATATGCACAAGCTATCCCCACCTTGGGAAGGGCCCTTTGTGGCCAGCAAAAATCTGAACAACGGGTCATACTACCTTGTCGATGTTCAAGACCACAAGGACTCACACACGTTAGAGGAGGAGACCCGCCGACCATGGAATATTGCTCATCTTCGGCCTTATTACACCTGAGCCACCGGCTCTTGTGATGTACATACTTTGACAATGTATATATTATGATGAATATAATAAAGCCGACATCCCTGATAATTCAGGGTCTCTGTCGTTTCATTCCTGAGAATAATGAGTCTTTATTGTCACTTCATATGATCACTTGGGGGCTTCCTGCTCATTGAGCATAGCTATGACTACCCTCTTGATCCGGCTTATACGCCATAGTTACCAAATACTTGGGGACTTCCTGCTCATTGAGCATAGCTATGACTACCCTGCTGATCCGACTTGTACGCCTGGAATGAAATATTACTTGGGGCCTCTTGTTAATGGACAGAGCTTTGATGGCCCTTGTAATAGGCTTGGGCGCCTGGTGTATTCACCAAAAAATCCGGGTTATCCTGCAGTTATAAGTCTGCCACTCCACCCAGGTAATCCTGGAATGATTCATCGTACTCTTGACAGTCAATCTTATAAAGACCCTGAACTTGTCAAAGTTAAAACGATGATTGTTCATGTGAGGCCTGGCTTACAAGGTTTGAATGAAGGTTTAACTCAGTGGCTGTGCGGCCCTTGAAAAGCACTTGATTTTGAGGCTCGGCAGCCTATGAAAGCCTTGTTTTTTATTTATATTTGATTTGAACATTTTTTTGAGATTCATCTCTTGTGACATGTTAATACATGGTTGAAAACAGATGAGGGCTATGTTGCCTTATGGTTCATATCTAAATCTATCCGGAGTTTATTAAACCGGCCTGGCTTTGGACTTCAAGTCACCAGTATATGATGATTTTATGTGCTTAGAGCGTCGTGCTCTAAGTTTTGGGATATTACCCCTTGCTGCATGTGGCGTTGTAAGCCGACAGTATGAATCAATTGAACAGGGCATTGTGCTCTCAATCTTTGGGTTGTAACCCTTACTGCACAGGTATGATAAGCCGGCGGTATGAGCAAATATCACAGGTATGCTATTTTGTTATAATTATGAGGTTGTGATTAGACCGGCCCTGGTTATGGACTATTTTAGTCACCGGTGGTTTTTATATGGGGTATTGTGACCCGCCCTGGGGTAAACTGCCAGGGCACTTGTGATCTGTTTGTATGCAGGAAAAATGATAATTTTGATCTGCATTCTTGATGGTATCATAAGGAATAAAGTGGCAGATCTTTAAAGTGATGGATCAGCAGTGTTATGCAAATAAAACATGCATGATGGCGTGACAGATAAAGATTGTTTAAACTAGCCTATTACACGGCATCTGACGGCCCAAAAGGACAAATGATTTTGATATATAGCGTCAAAAATGCAATATCTAGCGCCGGCTCATAACTTCAAACTTCTACTCTTGGCGGGTTGAAGCCTCCAGATCTTCACGTGCTTCTTCTTCAGCTCCTTGATTATCCATTGGCTGGAAGTCAGGCGTAGACCAGCTGATACTGGTCAAAGCTATGAACACAGCCTCATCATCAATAAGGTTGGCTGGATCAATGTCAGGAGAGAAGGTATTCTTACGTGTCGGTGGGATCAGAGCCACCTCTGGATGAACCAGAGCTTTCATCTTTTTGTTATCAGCGTCATAAGCCGCCTGGTATTGAGATAGATTGGTTTCTTCAGCCAGCCGGGTCGCTAGTTGTAACACCCACGATGCGGCTATATCTCCCACGTGTCGGAGCACGACTTAGAGGCATAACCGCATAGTAGGCATGTTGCAAGAGGGGTAATATTTACACATCCCATGTACTGAATAAGAAAGGGATAAAGAGTTGGCTTACAATCACCACTTCACACAATACATAAATATATCATACATCATCCAGAATACAATCAAGGTCCGACTACGGAACCAATAAAAATAAAGACAATCCCAAATGCTAGATCCCCGATCGCCCCAACTGGGCTCCTGATGCGGAGCATCCTATGGACATCACCATGTCAAGAGTCCATTTGGCAAGTGACACATGCCACATCTACTTCATACATACAAAGGTGAATCATCTCCTTTACACGTGTCCACTTGTACCTTTCGAGGATGGTATACTACTTGACCCCTCTCTCGTGTGCATACATAGGTGTGAGCGGAGCTACACATTCATCGAGGAGGAGTCGAAGAAGAACAAAACATCTACACCATCCAAGAGGGAAGCCTAAAAGCGGAGAAGGAAGCGCCAAGAAGAAGGCAGCAGCTCCCAGGCGACCCCGTGCGCACGGGCCCCTCCGACCCCATGCCCACAGGCCTCCCAGGCTGGCGGTCCTGAAGACCCTATGCGCACGGGCGTGTACCGTGCCCACGGGTCCCCCGTGCCCACGGGCCTCACGGACCCCATGCGCACGGGCCCTTGCGTCAGGTCTCTGGATACCCCGTGCGCACGGGCTCCACTTACCCCGTGCACATGGGGCCCCCTGTGTGATGCTGCGGGCTTTGCCCTGGTTTTACCATTTCGCCCCCACTTATCCCTCTCTTTGCCTAGGACTATATATACTCCTTCATCTCCTCCATTTAGACTTAGCTAAGAATAGATCTAAACACTAGAGCTTAGCTCATGTATCTCCCCTTGTGGGATTCCTGATGTAGGGTGGAACCCTAGATGGCCGATCTTTCATGAAAGGAGCGGATCCCAATGATGAACACGAAGAACATGGGAGAGAAAATGAGGGGAAACACAAGAGAATCACTCAAACCAACAAGAATGATCACACATGCGCTAGATCCATGAACACAAAGGGAGATACAAGATCCACAATCAACTAGGGACGATACACGGTAACCGGTTCTTCTCCGTGAGGAGGTCTTGAATCCACGAGGGGATCTTCCCGTAAAGGGGTCTTGAATCCGCTTGGGGGATCTTCTCCGGTGGAGGCTCGAATCTCCAAGGAGAAGGTAACCAAGTGGATGAGCAAAGCTCTCACACAAAATAAGAGCTAATCCTTTGCTAACCCTAGAAAGAGGAAGGGGATGGAGTATATATAGTCTAGGGGGCGAAGAGGTACATGGGCTTCGGCCCTTTACTGTGCGCAGATAGGCGGAGCCGGATGTCTGGGCGTTGGGCCGGATGTCCGGGGCTTCGGGAGAGGCCGGATGTCCGGGCTAGGGGGCCGGATGTCCGGGCTGGCAGTGCAGGTTTCTGTACGTTCTGGTGCGGTGCGCCGGATTTCTGGGAGGGGTGCCGGATGTCCGGGCTGACGGTGCAGGTTTTTGTAGGTTCTGGTGCGATGCACCGGATTTCCGGGAGGGGTGCCGGATGTCCGGGCTGTCGGGAGGCGCCAGATGTCTGGGGCTAGCGCCGGATGTCCGGCCACTGAAGCTTCTTCGGCCGACTGTTGGTGCAGCTGTTGGGCGGCTACACAGGCGCCGGATGTCCGGCCTCTGGCCCAGATGTCCGGCCGCTGTAGCTTCAGCAGCTCCGTCTTCTTCCGTCGTCGCTTCCAGGCTTCCTTCGCGGATGGTGTAGTTGTTCTTTGGCGCTCGCACTCCTCCTCGACATCCGTGAAGCTCCGACAATACCTATGCATGCACACGGGAGAAGTGTCAAGTAGTATACCATCCTCGAAGGGGTCAAGTGAGCACGTGTAAAGGAGATGATTCACCTTTGTGTATGTGAAGTAGATGTCGCACGTGTCACTCGCCGAACGGACTCTTGACATGGTGATGTCGATAGGATGCTCCGCATCATCTCCCCTCCCTTGGGAAAGATCCGACCTCGGATCGAAATCCAAATCACCATGGGAAAGAGATGGCGTCGCCGTGTAGGAGTGGTCGATCACCAAGTTCTCGTCATCTTGAAGCTCGAAATGGGCACTCTCCAATGCCGGACCATCTTGGGATTCCTTCAAAAGTAGCAAAGACAACAAACACTTGTAAAAACAAATGTGGTTAGCGTTAGTGCAAAACCAAGCATTCAAGAGGTTATTCACCAAACAAGTGTCGTTGTCATGCAAAGCATATGGTGTGATAAAGGATTGTGACATGGCATGGAAGTATATCAATCGAGCACAAGCAAAGATATCATGGGGACAAGCATGTAAATTGGAGGTAGAGATGCAAATATGTGTGTCAAGAGAATAAGCATCTACCTCAAGATCATAGTAAGCATGGGCAAATTGCTCAATGAAAGGTCTATGGTAGGCATAGGAATCATTCACAACAACAAATAAAATGAAGTGTCTAAACACATGGGTCAAGTGCAAGACAATGCAAGCATAATGTGCATTGGGTGTAGTGAATATCGTGTGGCACTCAACACAATGGAAAGAGAAATTGTTCATCATGTGTGAGGCAATCAAGGCAAGCATGTAGTAACCAATGGGACATGGCATATGTGAAGTGATGACATTGTTGCAACCAAACATATGAGAGGAGCAAGTAATCCGAAAATTGGATGCAACACACAAGGCATACATATCATGATGCATGGAATTGTGAAAATGACAAGTTGAAGCAAGATCTCTAACATGTGCGCAAGCAAGGGGTCCAAGATGACAAATAAGTTGCATGGTGCAAGCAACACAAGTAGTATGATCCACAATATGCATGCTCATGATTTGGGGGTTCTCAAAAGAGAAGGATATCACCTTGAAAGCATGTTCTTGTGCGTCCTTCACAATGCCAAAGTACAAGCAAGTGCGATGTAGAATCGTCGTGGTAGAAGGTGGTTCGCTCTCAAGAGCTCGGATTGTTAACTCACGTGATGTGGAGGTCGACACGAAGTCCAAGTATCCTACACATGCACACAACAAAAAGAACGTATGCGCATGGTAGATAAACACATCATTCATCATGATGGTTCTCTTCTCTTGCACATAACCATTAGAAACACAAGTGCATGAATAATATGATGCAACAATGGCAATATTCATGGCACTAGTTATATGGTGCAAAGAGGTAAGACAAGCATGCTTCACAAGGAATATGTCAAAATCTCGAATTATATGTGAGAATGCTATGGGGGCAAATTCATTATCAAGACTAAGGGCATTGTTGCACTCGATACATGTCAAATCATTCAGCATGAGAGAGGCAACACATGGAGATAAATGGCAAGAAGCAATAACAATCATGTGCAAAGCATGGTAATGGTTGTCATCAACCGCATGAAAGGAGCAAGTATGGATCATTGGTGATGCAACAAGGCAAGCAAGCATAGTAATCAAGTCGTGCAAGATAGTGGAGCGAAGATGCAACACACTGGAGTAAATCATGGCAAGCATGTCATGTGAGCGAATAATAGGCATAGACAATGCACATGACATATCGTAAGCACGAACACAAAGCAAGATCATAGTATCATCATAGGAATGGGGCACAAAGCAATCATGGCAATAACAAACAATATCTCCACCACGCTTGCAAATACACATACAAGTATGAGAATCAATCATCATGTGTAAAGCAAAGCATGGGTCACAAATGCATGGCAAAAGCATAGGAATAAGCATATCATGCAAAGTGAACATGGAAAGATGGGCATATGATATGTAATGGACAATAACCCATAACCATGTGAGGGACATGTAAAAGAAATGCGTGAAGTGTTTGCGCGAAGTGAGCGGTGGGAAAGGCAATCCATAGGATCCCAAGTCATCATTGCTCTCTAGAGCTCGTTTTGTCAACTCGTGGGATTGCGAGGTTGACAAGAATTCATGGGTACCTACACAAAAGAGACACAAATGAAAGAAATTGTGTGTGTGGTAAATGTACACATCATCCATCATGATGTGTATGTGCACGTGAGAGTTAGCACAAGATAAGCATCGCTCAAAGAAATTTGAAGCATGGTATAAGAACATGTCATGCATCATGAAAGAACAGTTATTGTGTACGACACGATGGGGATGCAAATTGAGCATACAAGTATAAGGATCATGCAATGGATGGGATGAATCAAAATCTCCTAAAATGTATGAGGAAACTATGGGGGTCTCCTCATGATCAATATTGTAAACATCACATGGAGAAAATGGACAACATCTAAAAAAATGCATATCCGAAGCTAGGTGGTCATGGCATGGCATATGAGATAAAGGATGAAAAGGGAGCATATCAATATCATCACAAGAAAAACAAATGCCAACAACCATGGGCTTGTCATCTATGCCATAAGTGCAAATTGGGTTAATCTTAATGGCATATGCATAGTCACTATGAAGAGATTGCAAATATGACATGTGGTTGATCTCATGCATAGCATATGACAAGTCAAGCGGATTGGCAAACATGATGTGACCGAGAGAATTGTCACAAGAAATCCTATGTAACATGGCATCACAACTAAGATACTCCACATGGAAATCATCATACTCATCATAAATGGGTAAATCATCGCATGGGGAAATCATACTAGCATGAAGCATGTCAATATGGGGATCAACATCATGAAAGCAATCAATGTCAAGAATGTCCACTAGTGGGACTAGAGCATCACCGTCACCTATGTTACCATTTTTATTCCACTCAAGTGGTGTAGGTGAGGTGGGAAAGACCAAATGGTGGTCATCTTCATCTTGATGGAACCATGTGGGGGTTGCATCATATTCCACCATGGCCATCGTCTTGTCCAAGGGGAGGACGAAGTCATCACGAATCGGCACATCATCATATAAGGGACCTAGCACCAAATGAGAAGGCACAATAGAGGTAGAGGTCAAGTCGTTAGTGTTGAAAGTGGCCTCACATGACCTATCAACTATCTCACTCTCTCTATGTGGTGGTTCACTCACTCCCTCAAAATAGGTGCACTCAAACTCACATATGGTGGAGTCACTCATCTCACTCAAGTGGTGGGGGTTGTGGCTCTCCTCACATGGGAATTGTGGCAACAGATATATGTGGCTAGTGGTGAAGTCACTCTGACTCTCAATATGGTGGCACAAGTCACTCAAGTCATCATACGTCGCCGTGGTCGAAGGGAAAATCCCATGCTCAACCATCTCGTTGTTGTCGCCGTGGATGAATGCCAAAGATGGCACATCATCACTCTCGCCTCCTAAGATGGAAGCATCCTCCGTGCTCGTCACCATGTCGCATGCCTCCCAAACATGTTCCTTGATTGGCTCCATAGTCGTAGTCGTCGCCGCACCGTCTTGAAAAAGAGTCATGGAGGACTCGGCATCATCAATGCCATAAAGAGCGATGGCGGTGAAGTCGAACTTGGGAGCATCGTCTTGGAGCTCGTCGGGCTTGGACATCTTGGTGGTACTAGCTCATGCTCGTTCTCATGGAGCTTGGTCATCGCGAAGTGAGCTTGGGGTGGAGAAGCTTTGGCCTTCATGAGTTCTTGTTCCGCCTTGAGAGCACCAATGTAGTTGTCGTCGAGGGACTTGTAGTTCTCGAGGAAGATTGTCTTGGAGATGTCGTTGTGTAATCCCATCATGAAGTGGAACTTCATTGAAATGGGGTCGTCCACGCCGGCTCGTCGCAAGGCTTTCTTCATCTCCTTGAAGTACTCGTTGATGGACTTGGATCCTTGGATAGTGTTCTCCAATTGGTGTTGAAGTTGTTCCGTGTAGGTTGGGGGCACGAACTCTCGATGCAAAGCTCTCTTCGTCTTGGGCCAACTCATGTTGCAGGTCTCCGAAGGTGCGTGAAGCCACCATGTGGACATGTAGTCATGGAGGTTTCTTGTGGCGCACTTCACTTGATCTTCGGGGAGGAACTTAATGTAGCTTGAGGTAGTCGTCCATCAAACGCTCCCACTCGAGATACTCCTCGGGTTCTTGAGTCCCATAGAAAGGAATCTTGTGGTCGATGTTGAGGTCGTAGTAGCTCGTGGAAGTCACGGACTTGGGCTTGGGGAGCTTCTCTTGAAGTGCTTGTGGTGCTTGTTGGCAAAAATGCCATATATTCGAAGGCGAAGATGCCTTGATAGCACTTGGCGAAGATGCCAAGGGAGATGGTGAAGTCGTTGAGCGGTTGTTGGTGTTGAGCTCGTGACCTTCATGTTTGTGGTGGTGATGGTGTCGATGCCGATGTGACCTTGCCGGAGATGGTAGCTCGGAGGCTTGTGCTCTTGAGCGTCTTCTCGAAGATGAGGAAGACCGCTTGTAGGACTTGATGAGGGCTTTGATCTCCTCCATTTGAGGTTGCATCTTGGCGTTGTTGGAGTTGTGCGTGGCATCGAACTTGTCGTTGTTGTTGTAGACCGCAGATGAAATGCCTTGCCTATCCATCACTCCAAGAGAAAAATGTGAGTGGTAGAAAGAGAAGAACGAATACCAAATGTACCTTGACCGAAGTTGAAAGTGGATCAATGATCACTCCAATGTGGACAAGGAAATAGCACAATTGGTACCAATTCTTGTCGGTTTCTCACACCTATACAAGTAAGGCTTATGGTGGAACTCGGTGAGGATAGTGGCACAAAAATTTAATGCAAAATGTTAGCAAGAGTCAATAATGCTGAAAGAGATTCACAAATTCGCAAGTGAAATAAGTAGACCAATAGCAATATGTGGCACACGGAAACACACACACAGATAGATAAATGGGGTCGTGCAACCAAGGATGAGCACAAAATGTGGAATCCACGGAAAACGCTCGTGTTGCACAACTCTAGAGAGACGCTAGCATGATTGCTCAATAGGCGGATACGACACTTGTGCACAACCTATAAGATGCAAAATGGATAACTTTCTATCCCAAGTATGCTATGTGTATGATGTTCCGGTGGTATGATCCAAGATGATCTTCTATGCAATGTGGTATGATGCTATGGCTATTGCTTACAAGCTTCTTTGCTTTTTCTCTTTTGCTTAAAAGCTTTATTCTCTTTTTTTTGTATGGCCACTTTGTGTATATGCGGGAACAATCTTTGTAACACAAGAGATGATATGATACCAATATGATATGGTATGTATGCAATGGAAGGTGTAGACCAATGATCACTAATGTGCACAAGTAACGTTGCCGACAATACTCAAATGGCTAGTCCCGATAGGCAAGTGACGCAAAATGGGCTAGGGGTTAACAATGCAATTGCAAAGGGAAAAATACAATGGTGTCGTCGAGGTTACCGTCCTTGGCGATGATGAGTGGCGGTGTTCTTGATGTAGATACCAAGATGATGGAGACTCGTCCCTAAGTAGCCGAAACACCTTAGGAAACGAAAAAACCACAACTCAAAATCTCAAGGACAAAAGTCAAACGGTGGTAGTGGAGGGCGGTGGTGGTTTCGCGGAAGCTCAATGTGATTGTGGAAATGCAATGATGGGGTTCGGAGTACGCAATGTGGACGTCGAGGGTAAAGCGGTGGACTATACACGGTGTCGGAGTTGGAAACACGGTCCCTAAGTAGCCGAAACACCTTAGGAGACACAACTCACAATACAAACAAAATTGGGTTATATGGGTTGGCGGAGGTGTATGGTGGGCAAGCCTATGCGGAAGTTATGGTGGTGGTGGTGGTTGATGAAGAAGCAACCGTCCCTAAGTAGCCTAGACACCTTAGGAGACTCAAATCACTCCTCAAGCAACCACTAATGCGATGGGGAACAAAATTGGTTAGGTTGCAGAAGTCGGTGGTGGAGTAGCGGAGGATGTGGTGGAAGCCCTAGGCAAAGATGCCAAAGTTGCAAATATTTTATGGAGTCAAATGGGTTTGGTAGTATTTTTGTTGCAAGGGGGATGTCAAGAGCTTCAAAACGAGCTAAAGAACGTCAAAAACGGACTCCAGGGCTCGGGGCCGGATATCCGGGACCTGATGTCCAGAACCGCGCGCGAAATGCACTCCAGGAGCCGGATGTCCGGGCTAATGGCCGGATTTCCGGGGTGGCCAGATGTCCAGGGCTCGGGCCGGATGTCCGGGCTCCAAATCCGAGGATGAACTCGAGGAACTCGATTTGGGGGCGGAAATTGATGATTTCAAGGTCAAAATTGGAGAGATTTCATGGATGGAAAGTGGGGAAACTTGGGGGAAAGCTAGATCCACTTGAAACCAAGCAAATCCATGGATCAAAATCAACAAAACTTCGTCAAACCAACAAATCACAAAAAAAATTGGGGGCTATTTTTGGTGGGGATTTTCAAAATTGGGGAAGAACACAACAAAATTAGGCTAGAAAACAAGGGGGAGGCTCCAAAATCGTGATCAATGTGGCTCATGATACCAAGATGATGTAGGGTGGAACCCTAGATGGCCGATCTTTCACGAAAGGAGCAGATCCCAACGATGAACACGAAGAACACGGGAGAGAAAATGAGGGGAAACACAAGAGAATCACTCAAACCAACAAGAATGATCACACATGCGCCAGAACCATGAACACAAAGGGAGATACAAGATCCATAATCAACTAGGGATGATACACGGTAACCGGTTCTTCTCCGTGAGGAGGTCTTGAATCCACGAGGGGATCTTCCCGTAAAGGGGTCTTGAATCCGCTTGGGGGATCTTCTCCGGTGGAGGCTTGAATCTCCAAGGAGAAGGTAACCAAGTGGATGAGCAAAGCTCTCACACAAAATAAGAGCTAATCCTTTGCTAACCCTAGAAAGAGGAAGGGGATGGAGTATATATAGTCTAGGGGGCGAAGAGGTACATGGGCTTCGGCCCTTTACTGTGCACAGACAGGCGGAGCCGGATGTCCGGGGCTTCGGGAGAGGCCGGATGTCCGGGCTAGGGGGCCGGATGTCCGGGTTGGCTGTGCAGGTTTCTGTAGGTTCTGGTGCGGTGCGCCGGATTTCCAAGAGGGGTGCCGGATGTCCGGGCTGTCGGGAGGCGCCGGATGTCCGGGGCTGGCGCCGGATGTCCGGCCACTGAAGCTTCTTCGGCCGACTGTTGGTGCAGCTATTGGGCGGCTGCACAGGCGCCGGATGTCCAGCCTTTGGCCCGGATGTCCGGCCGCTGTAGCTTCAGCAGCTTCATCTTCTTCCATCGTCGCTTCCAGGTTTCCCTCGCGGATGGTGTAGTTGTTCCTTGGCACTCGCACTCCTCCTCGACATCCGTGAAGCTCCGACAATACCTATGCATGCACATGGGAGAAGTGTCAAGTAGTATACCATCCTCGAAGGAGTCAAGTGAGCACGTGTAAAGGAGATGATTCACCTTTGTGTATGTGAAGTAGATGTCGCACGTGTCACTCGCCGAACGGACTCTTGACATGGTGATGTCCATAGGATGCTCCGCATCAATTCCTCTTGAGAGAGAGACACACCATTGGAGTTCAAGGCCTCCATTGGAGAAGATCCCTAGTGGATTTAAGACCTCCTTGAGGAAAGGATCTATCTAGATCATCAAGCCCTCATCTCCTTCATAGGATTTGGGGTGAACTCTACCATGTATCTTATTTCCCTTTGATTGTTCATGTACCTTGTGGATCTTGTGTGTTTGAATGTCTAGTGGATGTGTGATTGGACTTGTTCTTGAGTGTTCCTCTTGTTTTCCCTCTTGTGTTCATCTTGTTCTTGGGTATTCCCCCTCCAATTCGTGAAAGATCTCCACTTAGGGTTCCACCCTACACCAGCTCCTCTACTGATCATCCGGAAAAGAAACATAGTAACGACCCGAATCCTCGTCGAACTCCCACTTGAGTTCCGTAGTGTCCCCTGCACTGGCATCATCGGCACCTGCATCTATTTGGAAGTATCTGTGAGTCATGGGGACTCAGCAATCTCTCACCCTCGCGATCAAGACTATTTAAGCTTAAAGGTAGGAAAGGTAGTGAGGTGGAGCTGCAACAAAGCACTAAGCATATATGGTGGCTAACTTACACAAAAGAGAGCGAGAAGAGAAGCAAAGCACGGTCGAGAAGCTAATAGTGATCAAGAAGTGATCCTGAAGCTACTTACGTTCAAGCATAACACGAAACCGTGTTCTCTTCCCAGACTCCGCCGA
The DNA here is from genome assembly GCF_018294505.1 of Triticum aestivum. Classification (NCBI taxonomy): domain Eukaryota; kingdom Viridiplantae; phylum Streptophyta; class Magnoliopsida; order Poales; family Poaceae; genus Triticum; species Triticum aestivum. Next base: position 247,928,405 of record NC_057803.1, read on the forward strand.
AAAGAGACCATCACGGCTACACACGCGGTTGATTCATTTTAATTAAGTTAAGTGTGAAGTTTTCTACAACCGAATATGAACAAATTCCCATCTGCCGATAACCGCGGGCACGTCTTTCGAAAGTTCAAAACCCTGCAGGGGTGTCCCAACTTAGCCCATCACAAGCTCTCACGGTCAACAAAGGATATTCCTTCTCCCAGGACGGCCCGATCAGACTCGGAATCCCGGTTACAAGACATTTCGACAATGGTAAAACAAGACCAGCAAAGCCTCCCGATGTGCCGACAAATCCCGATAGGAGCTGCACATATCTCGTTCTCAGGGCACACCGGATGAACACTACATATAACTAAAACCAATACTCTAGTTTCCCCAAGGTGGCGCTACAAGTGGCTCTGTTTTGGACCAACACTCGGAGGAGCACTGGCCCGGGGGTTTAAAATAAAGATGACCCTTGAGTCCGCGGAACCCAAGGGAAAAGGCTTAGGTGGCAAATGGTAAAACCAAGGTTGGGCCTTGCTGGAGGAGTTTTATTCAAAGCGAACTGTCAAGGGTTTCTCATTATCACCCAACTGCGTAAGGAACGCAAAATGAAGGAACATAGCACCGGTATGACAGAAACTAGGGCGACAAGAGTGGAACAGAACACCAGGCATAAGGCTGAGCCTTCCACCCTTTACCAAGTATATAGATGCATTAAAGTAAACAAGATATAATAATGATATCCCAACAAAATCCATGTTGCAACATGGAACAAACTCCATCTTCACCTGCAACTAGCAACGCTATAAGAGGGGCTGAGCAAAGAGGTAACATAGCCAAACAACGGTTTGCTAGGAAAGGTGGGTTAGAGGCTTGACATGGCAATATGGGAGGCATGATATAGCAGGTGGTAGGTATCGCGGCATAGCAATAGAGCGAACAACTAGCAAGCAAAGATAGAAGTGATTTCGAGGGTATGGTCATCTTGCCTGCAAAGTTCTCAGAGTTGACGAAAGCTTGATCCTCGTAAGCGTACTCAACAGGTTGCTTGATCACGTACTCGTCTCCCGGCTCTACCAAAGGCAAGAACACAAGCAAAGGAAACAACAATCAACCACGGTGCAATGCGCAAGCAACATGATGCAAAACATGGCATGATATGCGGGATGTGATATCAATGCATATGCGTGCTCCGGAAGGAAAATATTGATCAAGGCATCAACTTGGCAAACCAAGAGGGCTGCTGGAAAGATGAGTTGATTTCGGTCGAAATCAATATAAATACCACCGGAATCGGATGCACGGTTTGCAAATGGCAAGCAAAACAAGAATGGCACAACTCTGCGATTAACAACACGATGCCATCTAGAATGCAACGGGAAACTAAGCTACTGCACTCCAACATAGCAACAAAGCATATGGCAGTGACCTACTCAAGATGCTTGACAAAACATGAACACTGAGCTACGGCTAAATCACACTAGAACAGGTTCAAACAAGCATGGCAAAAGTGCAAAAGATGTCAGCTTCACAAACTTAGTGAAAATACTAACATGCCAGGAATAACATCAGGAAGCAATGTTTAGAGCAAGCTAACAACATGCTGCAGGGACATATCATATCACAAAAAGGCATGGCATGAATCTACTCAAAGCATGGAACAAAAGCCCCTTAATGATCATGAGCCAAAAAGGCACAGAAGATACGATGGCACCCATGTAAACATAGCAAGTTTTATTAACAGACTTAGACTTAGCAGAAAACAAAGCATGGCATAAACAGAAATATGAAGGCATCTTTGCGAGCTCGAAGCACTCACCACAAGGCATTGAATGACAAGATAAGCATACTAACAGCAAGAAGACATGTTCATGAAGCTAACCAAGGCAAGATCAAGTTCATAGCATGCATGGACCAACTACAACAACCATGGCAAAATTGATTAACATGTAAGCAATCTGCCAGGAACATTTTATAGCAAAAGTAAAGCAAGATTAAGACATGCTAGGGCACTCCATAATTGCAAAGAGGGACATGGATGGATAGAGCATAACCATATGTCCAAAACACCCTTACTGAAGATGCTCAAAACAAGCATGGATCTCATTGTAGCGTCTAGTTTACATGGCATAAAAATAACATCAGAACAAGGACTTTGTAAAATCCTAAGTCCCTGAAATCAGCAATATCACGAAGGCTACTTTGCATGCTTGTGCTAGTCACCACAAAGATCACAAAAATACATGTCAAGCACCACTGTAAAGATGGCATGGCATAGAACAAAACACATGTAGAGCTCATGCCCATATGCAGCACACAACAAATGTGACAAAAAAGAGAAATCCTCATAATCTGCTAAGTAACAGGAGCAAACATTATATAGAACTCTTGCATCAGTGATTTGGGCATCACGATGGACTCAAACAAGCATGCCACAATGGAATGAAATGAAGAGCACATCATGGTGAACATTTTGATATATTACTTGCACAAAATGGAGCACCACACATGAAGTTATGGCATGATGAATAGAGGCATAAAACATAGTAGAGAGGACTTTGTGAAAAAAATAAGGTCAACCTCAGATCTAGGGTTTGACCCAGGGTGCACGCGGATCGAGGTTCGCCGGACTTGCGCCGGAGAAGAGGAAGACGGTGGCTGGCGTGGTCGGGAGAGGAGGGGTTGGCGGATCCGGCCGGAGCAGGGCGCCGGCGACGACGAGCTCGCGCGGGGCGGCGCTCGGGCGAAGCAGTGGTAGGCGCGCGGAGACGGAGCGACGAGGGTGGAGCGGCGGTCGGCGAGAAGCTCTGGCGAAGGTGGCTGAGGGTGCGGTGAGGCGGCGGAGACTCGGGCACGCGGGCGGCGGAGGGCGCTGGGGAAGCGGGGCGGCGGTGCGCGGGATCGGGGGCCCGACCCGGGCTCGGGCAGGCCGGCAGCGGCGGGTGATGGCGCTGCCATGTGGCGGCCTCCAATTGGTGCGGGCGCGGTGGCAATTTTCTTCCGGTGGGATCCGGACGTGTCCGGCGGCGGAGAGGGGCTAGGCTAGGGTTTCATCTGCGTGAATTTTCGGGGAGGGGCACATATTCATAGCTAGGAGGAGGTAGGAGTGTCCAAATGAAGTATAGTTTTCGACCACGCGATCGTGATCCGACGGCGGAGGACATGGGAGAGGTTTGGAAGGGTTATCGGGCCGTTTTGGAGGGGTGTTGGGTTGCAACACACACGAGTCCTTGGCGGTTCCCTGGTTAACCGTTGGAGTATAAAACGGACTCCGAATGACACAAAATTTGACAGGCGGTCTACCGGTGGTGTACCAAGGCCGCTTGGCAAATCTCGTCCCATTTCGAGAATGTTTAACACCCGCTCACAAAAAGAGACATGACAGGTGTGCCGGTGCACGTAGGAGTGTCGGATTGCAAAATGGACAACGGGGAAAAAGCTCGGATGCATGAGACGAACACGTATGCAAAATGAGATGCACATGATGACATAATATGAAATGCATGACATGGACAAAATGCAAAACGAAGACAAGAACCCAACCACGAAGGGAAACTCATAACTTAAAGCCGAAATGGCAAGAGTCGGAGTACAAATATGGCAAGTTACATCTGGGGTGTTACAACACTCCACCACTACGAAAGGATCTCGTCCCAAGATCTAGGACTGAAAGTACTCTGGATATTCGGAACGGAGGTGCTCCTCGCGTTCCCAGATGGCTTCTCGGTCAGAATAATGTGACCACTTCACTTTCAGGAATTTGATAGACTTGTTGCGAGTCTTGCGCTTAGTTTCTTCAAGAATAGCAACGGGGTGCTCATGATAAGACGGGTCTTCTTGGAGATCAATCTCTTCGAAGTTGATTTGTGCTCAGGAGTCTTGAAGCACTTGCGAAGCTATGACACGTGAAACATGTCATGCACATTCGCGAAGTTGGACGGAAGCTCAAGTTGATAGGCGATATCTCCTCTTTTGTAAATGATCTTGAAGGGACCCACGTATCTAGGGGCAAGCTTCCCTTTGATACCGAAGCGACGAGTGCCTTTCATAGGAGAGACGTAGAGGTAGACATGGTCTCAGATCTCGAAAGCCAAGTCATGATGCTTGCTATCAAAGTAACTCTTCTGGCGCGATTGCGCGGCTTTGAGATTTTCACGGATGACTTTACACATTTCTTCAGCTTCTGTGATTAAGTCATTGCCTAGAAGTTGGCGTTCACCTGTCTCTGAGCAATTAAGAGGAGTACGGCACTTTCTGCCATAGAGAATCTCGAATGGGGCCTTTCCAAAACTCGCTTGGAAGCTGTTGTTGTAGGAGAACTCGGCATATGGAAGACAATCTTCCCACTTCATACCGAAAGAAATGACACAAGCCCTGAGCATATCTTCAAGGATTTGATTGACTCGCTCGACTTGTCCACTAGTTTGAGGATGGAAGGCTGTGCTAAAGCGAATGTTGGTGCCCATGGCCTTCTGAAAGGAGTCCCAGAACTTAGAAGTAAAGATGCTTCCACGATCTGAAGATATCAATTGCGGAATGCTGTGCAAAGAGACAATCCTGGAGGTGTATAGCTCTTCGAACTGAGTTGTTGTGATAGATTCTTTGATTGGAAGGAAATGAGCCACTTTAGTAAGCTTGTCGCTGACAACAAAGATAGCATCATTTCCGCGCTTGGACTTGGGAAAACCAGTTACGAAGTCCATCTCAATATGGTCAAACTTCCATTCTGGAATAGCAAGAGGTTGGAGGAGACCAGCTGGTCGTTGGTGTTCTGCTTTCACCCTTCTATAGACATCACATTCATTCACGAACTGAGCAATTTCTCGCTTCATTCGAGTCCACCAATACGACTACTTGAGGTCATGGTACATCTTTGTAGTTCCAGGATGAATGGATAGAAGGGAATTGTGCGCCTCGTTCATAATGACTTTACGTAGATCACCCTTAGGAACCACAATTCGATCCTCGAAGAATAGAGTATCTTTGTCATCAAGGAAATAGCACTTGTATTTGGGTTGACTCTTGGCAATCCCATTTTCACCTTCTTCACCATTGCATCAAGAAGTTGTGCCTCACGAATTTGATCTTCCAAATTAGGAGAGACTATGAGGTTGGCAAGAAAGCCTTGAGGAACAACTTGGAGATTCAGTTTGCGGAAAGATTCACAAAGGTCCGGTTGGAATGGCTTGAGAATTAAGCTGTTGCAGTAAGCCTTCCTGCTCAAAGCATCTGCAATGACATTGGCCTTGCATGGAGTATATTCGATAGTCGGATTGTACTCTTGAATCATTTCGACCCAACGAGACTGCCTGAGGTTGTGGTTGGGTTGAGTGAAGATGTACTTGAGGCTCTTATGATCCATGAACATGTCCACTTTCCTTCCCAACAAGAGATGTCTCCATGTTAATAGAGTATGGACAACTGCCGCCAGCTCGAGGTCATGAGTGAGGTAGTTCTTTTCGTTGGGCTTCAACTGACGAGAGGTATAAGCCACAACTTTCTTCTCTTGCATTAACACAGCACCGAGACCTTGCAGGGAAGCATCACGGAAAACTTCAAAAGGCCTGGATTCATCAGGAGGAGTCAAAACAGGAGCTGTGACTAACTTCTCTTTGAGGGTGTTGAAAGCCACGTCACATTCAGGCGTCCAGACATACTTAACATGCTACTGGAGGAGGTTGGAAAGAGGCTTTGCAATCTTAGAGAAATTCTCAATGAATCTTTGACAATAGCTTGCAAGCCCAAGGAAACTGCGGAGCTGCTTGACATTCTGTGGCGGTTTCCAATTCACAATTGCAGATACCTTTTCAGGATTAACATCAATGCCCTTGGCTGAGATGATATGGCCAAGGTAAAGAACCTCATCAAGCCAGAACTCACACTTTGAAAACTTCGCATAGAATTGATGTTCTCTGAGTTTGTCCAGCACCAATCTCAAATGCTTGGTATGATCCTCCTTATTCTTGGAAAAGACCAAGATTTCATCGAGATACACCAAGACGAAATCATTTGTGTAATGGTTGAAGATGAAGTTCATCATGCGAGAGAACGTTGGAGGAGCATTGACAAGCCCGAAAGACATGACGGTGTATTCATAAGAACCATAGCTTGTTCTGAATGCTGTCTTGGGGATATCTTGTTCACGAATGCGAATCTGATGATAACGCATACGGAGGTCAAGCTTGGAGAATACTTGGGCACCATTAAGTTGCTCAAAAAGCTCATTGATGTTGGGAAGTGGGTACTTGTTCTTTATTGTCTTCTTGTTCAATGGGCGGTAGTCAACGCAGAGTCGTTCCATTCCATCCTTCTCCTTGACAAAAAGAACACCACAACCCCATGGAGAAGAACTCGGTCTAATCAGACCCATACACTCTTGTTCATCGAGTTGTTTCTTCAACTCCTTCAACTCTTCTGGTCCAAGCTTGTAAGGATGTTTGCAAACAGGTTCCGTGCCATGCTCAAGATCGATAACGAATTCAACTGGCCAGTGAGGAGGCATTCCCGGAAGCTCTTATGGAAAGACGTCTTGATATTCACAAACGACTGGAATCTGAGAGATGGCATTCAACTCGCCCTTCTCATTGAGAGAAAATAGTCGAATGGTATCATCACGAGCGGCATAGATGATCACATCCTGAGGTGAGTGTGTCAATTGAATCTGCCTGGCAGCACAATCAAGCTGAGCCTTGTGCTTAGAAAGCCAGTCCATGCCGAGAATTAGATCAATATCCGAGTCACCAAGAACAATAGGAGAAGACAAAAACTTATAGTCACCCATCTTGATAGACACATCCCGGACGCAAATATTAGATGTCATCTGCTTGCCCGGGGACACAATCTTCAATGGGAAAGGAATCTTTTCGGTAACAAACTCATGCTTGGCAGCTTGTCTATTTTGTCCTCTATTTTGTCTTAAATCGAGCCACCAAATGACCTTTGTAAAATGTGCAACTTGTCACATAATTAACATTGCGTTATTTGGCACAACGACAAAAATGTTAGGTTGATAAAAGAAATAGATTTGAACTTATATTATTTAAAAAGCAATTAGATTATTGTTTAGGACCCTGTTTTAATTGTTTCAGGGTATTATACCATTTTATAAAATGTTGGTTTCTCCACGACAATTACTTAGTGACTATTTTCAAAATTATGAATAGTTTAGTTTTGCAGTTTGAAGAAATATTAATCTTGACTTTATTTTAAATTTGAAAATGATTGATTTTTATCAAGTGGCAATTTGGCTTAGTTAAGCTTGATGACTTGGCACCATTAGTGAGATATTACTGTAGCGTAATTATCGGGTTGTCACAAATCTCCTCCACTACAAGAAATCTCGTCCTGAGATTTAAGAGGCGGTGTACGGGGGAAATTTGCGGTTGTGAAATTCTAACGGTTCTTCTCGGTCTTGGTTGCTTTTGTCAAAGAGGTCGATTCATTACATTGATGTCTTCATTCCTGTGCTTCAAGTCATCATGATGAAGTCGGCAACTCCATCGTACTTACAGTAGAATAAAGCGGGGTTATTTTGGGAGAACGGACCTCACAAGGTTGGCTATCTGGTAGATAACTTAGGGAATGTGGTAGCAAGTAACTCTTGAATAGATACTTAAGAAAATATCGAGAGTAAAATAAGAAGGTACCATGAGAAGTTTCCAATGGGCAGGCAATCGTTGGATGGCCTAATCAGAAGGAGAAGGGGGTTCAAAGCAATGAGAATAAGTATTGCGTCTGATACTAGAATAGATCACTTGGCAGGTGGCCCGTGAATAACATAAGAAGTCAAGCGCGAGGAATAACTTTGACAACAGGGTGTACAGGAGAGTCAGGTTTCGATCCTGGGACTGGTGGGTTATGGGCCCACCATGTGGGTTAAAAGTAGGAAGGGCAATGACGTCTTGCCCGATCATGTAAGCAAGGTATGTTAGAGGATAGCCTATCAGTTATGTCGGCAACAATATTAGTACCAAGGGTGAGGGATGAAGAGAACCATTTTCCTGCTCGTTGAAATGAGGCAGACCAGTAGGCAAAGTTCTCGTCCATCGGTGGTTACCGAAATGTTATCAACAGTAGTAACAGGGTCTTACTGACAAGGTTGTACACCAAGATGTCTACATAAGCAGCGAATCATTACTACTTAGATCATATAAATCACAAGAAAGGTTAAACAAGACAATGGAAAGGAAAATGTGATCACCAGATTAAATAGAATAATGGACGGAAAAACGTGTATACACACATATTTTGGGGGTATATCCTTCCCAAGGACACGCGGAGCATGATATCCACGAGAGGATAGAAAGTAGAAAACCATTTAGGTAAGGGGGAGGAATCTCATGATATTACCTGTCATGGAATTGTCATGGCAGATGTCCTTAGTGTCAGGACTTAGTCGTGAGGCCAACACATCTATGTGGTAGCTTGAGAGGGGTTGAGCGGGACGAGAGACGCGATGTTTTACCCAAGTTCAGCCCCTCACGGTGGAGGTAAAAGCCTACATCCTGCTTCATTGATATTGATGATGATGATCACGGTTACAAGAGTGCTCTATCTCGAGAGCTATTGTCTAAACCTAACTTGTCCAACTTGTGGAACTTGTGAATCTTGTCCCTTTTGGGGAGCCCTGCCCCTCCTTATATATGTTGGAGGGGCGGGTTACATGTAGAGTCCTATTAGGATTAGGACTAGTCTATCTCTAATACAAACCGGATACAAGTCCAGGTCTTAACTCTTTGTAAGATAAATGTTCCTCATGCCTTTCCTCTTAAACCGACCCACCATTAATATAAACCGGCATGTTGGGCCTTGGGCCTTGTCATCCATCTAGAACATGCGCCGGGTCACCAATGAGTCCTCAGGCTCGTGAATCGTCATACCAGTGAACCACCAGACACGTAAACCGCCAATCACGTAAACTACCAATCCTCTGGCGGTTTACCAATGAAACGCCTAGTCCGATCGGGCTATACTTCCGGCCGGTTTACGCCGCGGGGTATATCCCCGGCATTAGCCCCCAAGTTTAGCTTGGATTTATCCATGCTAAACTTATGCTGCAAAATAAACACAAGAACAGATTTGACAGGTTATGCTCCGGGTTAAGAATTCTTGTAAACCGGTACCTGATCACCCTTAAGTCCTTGTTATTTCCTCCTTCTCGGAAGTCCGGGTTAACAAGCCAGCTTCATACTTAATTTGTTGACATTGGTTTCTCATAGAGAAATATTGTGAAGAATAATCCACTTTTGTCGGCTTCCAAAGCGCCGGTTTAAGAAATATGGGTCTTGAAATACTTATCTGATATTCAGCCGGTTTGAAGATGTAAAACTTGTCGGTTTAATATTACCAAAATGGCCGGTTTATAAATATTGATGGCACCGGGTCATAATTGTTGTCGACACCGGGTCATGTAATTGATCTTCCTGATTTGCTCAAAACTGATAAAATGAAGATGTTCCTCCTTTATATGCATAATACCTATAGCCCCCAAGTCTTAAGAGGAGAACATAGTGATAACTTAAGACTTGCTCCAATAAGTGTTTCAAACTTGAAGATATCCGGTTTTTTCATCTCAATCATATAAACTGAATACTCCATATATGTAGCCCCCAAGTGCCGGGTTGTCATGCTTGCAGCAACCTGGGACTTGTAATTGCTTGGATTGTTGACAGGAGCAATTGGTAGCCCCCAAGGGTCGGCTCATTGTAATATGATGAGTCGGGTCTTCAATAAGACTAGTAAAAATGACTTTGCATTAGCCCCCAAGTGTCATGGTGCATGCTTGCAGCGACATGAGACTTGCATGTAATCTCAATTTGAATAATGTAGCCCCCAAGTGCCGGGTTGTAAGCCTGCAGCGACTCGGGACTATCCCTTCCATTGTAGAATAAATCATATCCTTTGATAAAATAATAGCCATTGCGCTAAAGCGACTTTGAAAACTCAATAATACCGGTTATTAATAACCATAAAAATCCAGCCATGTTGGCTATTCAAGATAATATAATCCGGTATGAAAACCTTATTCATTCAATATCATAATGAAAACCCAGCCAAGTTTGGCTATTTGAATAATATAACTCAATGATTTATAAGCGCATGATTCCAATGGCGCAATCCAAATATATATATACTGGCGACTTATAGTCCAAAGCCAGGCTGGTTTAACAAACATGTTCCTGCATACAACAAGTTTAAAGGGTCCTGGCGGTTTACCACCGGACGGGTCATAATGCCCAACATATAACCCGGGTTTATAACCAAGGTTGTACTTAAGAATAATCAAATATGAAATATATCATACCTGTGACATTGAATCACATTGTTGGTTTTACCAACTTTTTTTTAGTAAGGGTGATAACCCAAATCTTGAGTATGATAACTCCTTCCATATTATGCCGGTTTATGATAAAACCGTGTCGGGTTGTGAAATACACCGGATTAACCATACATAATACTGGCGACTTGTAGTCAAAATCAGATCGGGTTGATAATCTCCGGATTATAACTGATCATATATTGACAATTTGTAGTTGAAAACCGAGCCCGGTCAAAGACACCGGTATGATACATGCTATGATGATATAATGATGACGTATGATGTAATATATGATGATATATATGTATGATCAAGAGGGTTTAAGTTATGATTCGGATATGACTAGAGCCCCCATGTAGTCATAATTGTGGCTTTGCCCCGATCAAGAGGTGTAGCTATGGTTCGAATACGACCAAGCCCCCAAGTGATTTCCCTGGTGGCCTTATGCCTATCAAGAGGTGTAGCTATGGTTCGGATACAACCAAGCCCCCAAGTGATTTCCCTGGTGGCCCTTATGCCTATCAAGAGGTGTAGCTATGGTTCGAACCCATAGCCCCCAAATGATTTCCCTGGTGGCCCTTATGCCTATCAAGAGGTGTGACTATGGTTCGAACATAGCCCCCAAGTGATATTGTGAGCTATGCTCAAGGGATACCCATGTTTGAGCTGTGCTGTGCAGCAGACTCTCTTTGGCCCCTTATGATAATATTGGCTTGATAGCCGGATCAAGAGGGTAGTAACGCTATGTTCTGTTTGGTGAATACACCTATGTTTGAACAGGAAGCCCCCAAATGATATAGTGAGCTGTGCTCAAGAGGCACCTATGTTTGAGTTGTGCTGTGCAACAAACTCTCTTTGGTCCCCTTAATTTCTTCTGAGAACTCGAACTTGCGAGAGAGTATTCTTTTGAACCAGAAATTCTTAAACCGGATTTGAGAGCTTCTGAGCTTTGTGGGAGAACAGATTTCCCTTGAACCGGATTTTAAACCGGCATTCTTTATTTTGAATCGGAAATTTTCTGGCGGCCTTCAAATTGCCATCAATATGGTAGTAGCCTCCGGGATCGGGTTATCTTTCCCTCCAATGTTTTGGGGTTCTTGACTTCACTGAGAACCGGCAACATTTTCTTAGTCATATTACTGTAGCCCCCTAGTCTCAAGGTGACTCGAGGAGTTGACTTGAGATTCTCCATTTTTGACCGTGATATAAACCGGTATGGGTTATTCAATAGCTCAGTGATATAATAATCCCTTTTTGCAGTAGACAATTTGTCCTGCATTGGAAAACTTGCAAGGCGGAGTAATTGCTCTTTTAAAGAAAGCAATATATAATATAAAAATATAATGGATGGATTTCACCTGATGCGTCAGATCAGCAATTACCACCACAGAGTTGACGATCACCATGGTGAAGCTGAAATAAATCACGGCCGAGTCGGCCATGGGAACAGACAGATGAACCGGTCGTGATGTTGTAAGCTGGTGCGGACGGGCGAGTCAATCGTGTTGTATTGATGTAGACTGGGCCGTAGGGACCGCGACTTGCACACATCCGTGGAGCAAAGAGCGGACGATATCCCGGTGATTCAATGTAGACCGAGTCATACGGGCGGCTTGCACACACTCCGTATCCATGGCGTGAAAGCACTTTTATAATGAACAATTGTCCTGCATAAAATATATTATGGGCAAGAATAATTGTTCTTGGATGAATGGTATGTATATAAAAATAGACAGAAAGAATAGCACCTGATATTTTCACAGGATGAACGCGGACACTGATCCTGGTGCATGACTACTTGATGCCTTTGATATTCGTATGGTGACATACAGCATGTGAGGGAGCCAATCCATTGAGCCTTGGAACTCGTGCAGATTAATTAACGATACTTGGTCACATGGCCTCCTAATTTTAATTTGGTAATTTGTCCAGGTGATGTTGCCCTCCACTTCCTTGCTCGGAATTGTTGCGTCAAGTTCAATTCGCCACATGCATGGACGGCGGCTTGACTCTTCATTATTTTAGTATTGCATGTTCCTTTGTTTTGATCACACCAAGCCGTCACATGAGGAATCAGCAATCGCTTTGACAGTCGTATTAAGTACTCCTCCTCCGGCGGCTCTGCTGCCCTTGCGGTAGTGATTGGTGTTATGCCATGGTCTGGCGCTATACCGTCGGGGTGGCTTTTGTAGCTCGTGAGCGGCATTCGGTAGTTGCAGTCGTTGTCTTCTCCGGTGGCTGCGTGTTGAACTGAATGTCCACGCCATGCTTCTTTCCGTAGATCATTAATAGAATCTTGATGTTGCTCTACCACTCTAAGCTTTCAATCAACATCATTGCTGATCTTTGTATCATCTATAACAACATTTTTCAGATCATCCGCGGATTCTTGATGCTACTCAGACACTCCATGTTTTGAGACATCAACAAATGTATATTTCACTCCATCACTTCTGGATCCTTTCAGATCTCTAGTGGCATGTGCAGGCTGTCTTCCATATTTTATGGCCTCCCATAGCTGGAGCAGTAGGCGCACACGGCCAGGCCCGGCTTGAAGCGATCGTAGCCAGTTTGAGGCGCCCCACGGCAGCAGCGGGTCGACGAGCCCCGGCAGCTCGGCGAGCGGCGGAAGGGGTTGGCCACAACAGTGACTTGAAACAGGGGTGGGAAGATGAGGAGCAGCAGCTCGGGGCGACTTAAGGCGGCTAGTGAGCAGCGGCGGGCGGCTTGGCCCTACTGCGTTTGAGGCGGATGGGCGGCTCAGCTGCGAGCGACTTAGAGACTGCGGCGATTTTGCGGCGGAGGTCGGGTTATAGCGAAGCAGTGCCGCTTGGCAGCTCGGGGAAGAGGCGCGCGAGGCGCTACGGCCGATGGCGGGTCGGAGCCTGCGGGTGAACGGCGATGCAGGCAGGTCGGCCAGCTTCGGCGAGGGCTGGACAGTAGCTGCGACTTGGAAACAAGCCAAGGCGGAGGCTCAACGGCGATTGCAGGCGGCTTCAACAAGGCGCGATGATGGAGGAGGGCCGCCATGGGGTGACAGGGCGACGGTCGAAACGGCAAGGCCAGCCCGAGCTGCGGCGGGTCGATGTACAGGGCGGAGAGGTGCTAGCGCATCAGCGGCGACTCGAGGCCTGCTCCGGCAGGGTGGCTCGGGGATAGTGCAAGTCTGTGCCCACAACCAACTTACCTGTCGTGGATGGTTTGACCATCCCCCTTTTTTTATCAATCATCCGATTCACTTTCCTCCTGAGGCTAGCGTTCGCTAACTCGCTCGTGCTTGTTGTCCTCGTGTTTGTTGTATATATAGAATAATGATTGATGCAGCGCAATTTGTTTTTCCTGTCCGTCTTGGTGCGCCTGACAGATTACGTGAGGCTGCCACCACAAAAGGAAAAAAACTCTCGTCGCAGATTCGGCGGATTGCCAGGGTTCATGCGGCGGCCGCAAAAACGCAACCCTAAATTTTCCTTCATCTCAAATCTCGTATCTGTTGTTTTGACTGTTTGTCATGGAGACTATGTAGATACTTTCAAACCGGTTCTTCATCATCCAAAAAATTGCGAACTTCTTGATCCCTGAGAAAGATCCCTCCAAGAACTCATCACCACCGTGCGCAGGTCCCACGGTGGGCGCCAACTGTCGTCACAGATTCGGCAGATGTGCTTAGTGTCAGGATTTAGTCGTGAGGTCAACACATCTATGTGGTAGCTTGAGATGGGTTGAGCGGGACGAGAGACGTGATGTTTTACCCAGGTTCGGCCCCTCACGGTGGAGGTAAAAGCCTACATCCTGCTTCATTGATATTGATGATGATGATCACGGTTACAAGAGTGCTCTATCTCGAGAGCTATTGTCTAAACCTAACTTGTCCAACTTGTGGAACTTGTGAATCTTGTCCTTTTTGGGGAGCCCTGCCCCTCCTTATATATGTTGGAGGGGCGGGTTACATGTAGAGTCCTATTAGGATTAGGACTAGTCTATCTCTAATACAAACCGGATACAAGTCCAGGTCTTAACTCTTTGTAAGATAAATGTTCCTCATGCCTTTCCTCTTAAACCGGCCCACCATTAATATAAACCGGCATGTTGGGCCTTGGGCCTTGTCATCCATCTGGAACACGCGCCGGGTCACCAATGAGTCTTCAGGCTCGTGAATCGTCATACCAGTGAACCGCCAGACACGTAAACCGCGAGACACATAAACTGCCAATCACGTAAACCGCCAATCCTCTGGCGGTTTACCAATGAAACGCCTAGTCCGGTCGGGTTATACTTCCGTCCGGTTTACGCCGCGGGGTATATCCCCGACATTACCCATGCAACGGTGTTAGGATAAATGATAGAGAAAATTTAGCATTGTGCTTCAAATGTTCTTATTGAAAATCGGAGTACCACAGACATGCTTCGAGATAGCATTGACATGGTCTTCAAGCAAAGGTCAGACTTTGGATACACAATGGATCCATCAGGAACAACAGGTAGAATAAGTCTTACAATTTCCTCATGGAAGAATGGATAACCTTGCTAAAATGGAAACTATAACAATAGGTTCTTCGGTCAGGTGTGCTAGGCATGACATTACATTACCGAGTCATATAAGGACCAATGTTATGACTCTTGGAAAATGTTCCAATCATCATATCTAACCGAGTTTCAGATCTGATTGGGTCAGGATACCTCTGACTCAGGATGTCTGAGAAGAAAAGGTGCAACACAAATTGACGAGATGGCATAGCAAGATTCTCGAAAAATAAAACTATGGAAGCGAGTTCTGAAACAAGAGTTCACCATTAAGACAAAGAGAGGATGAGGAGGTGCTGATGGACTTTGTGATAATTCATCGAGATCAACAAAAAGATGGATTTCCACAATTATCTGAACAAGGAGGTAACACTTGTAGGACCAAATGATATAATGATGTATGCTCGAGGAAAACATACATAATTAAACATTGATTGAAAGGTGCACCCGAAATATGGTTTAGGTAGCACGATCAATGTTAGATTGGTGATGATGGGAAGTACCAAGATACCAAGATTTCTCAAGAGGTGGTGAAATTACCACAACATTATTGACATCAAGATGGTAATACTGCAAGGTAGAACATATCACAAGCTAGATATAATGGAACTCAAGGTACTACTCAAAACACGATCAAGTTTGTGTTGGAGAGAAGGCAATAAAGTTGTCAATGATAACACAATTCATCGAGGGGCAAGGATGGTATTTCTCATCATGAATTCGATTGATATCCTAGAAGAGCTCATAAGGTTGATGATGATCACGACACCTTTGTCGAGAGATTTCATGAAGATGCAATCGATAAGCAACGACTTCAAGTAGAAGCAAGGGTGGAGCGAAGGGTTATTGGAACCACGGATATGACACAAACTTAGAATCAAGCTTGATGTTCAAGGCGAAACGATATGACGAGGAAGATCGACGTAAGTTTAGCTCATCATTGAAAATTGTGCTCCGAGAAGAAGGACCAGGTAGCACAATTAAAATTTAGCACGATAAGGGGTAAAAATGGTAAAGACCCGTGTCCCTATTTATAAGGGGGGCGGATACAAGGCATGTGCGGGAATCGAGGAGACCAAAACCATCATGTGGTTATATGGATGTCTCGATATTCGAGATGGTTATTAAGATAAGGATCAATTAAGATGTTCTGAACCGTGTAAAAAACTAATGTGAAGTGACGTCACGGCGGTTTAAGAAGATTCTGTGAGTTGACGTCATGGCGGGCTACAACAAGATTTCTCAAACAAGTGGTGCAACATTTTGACAAGACTGGTATTGAAGATTGAAATGAACAAGTTCAAGTCAACCTGGGGCCTAATGTTGGGGATATGACTATTGGGTATGAACCACCCAGGAGGGGCCGTGACATAGCATTGGCGACTTATCAATGAAGATGGCGGATCATATAAGCGTGTGGACAACCCAAGACCCAGAGGCGACTTGAGGCCCAGGAGGATGAACCGCCATGTATGTATGACTTGTATTGTAAGGCAAGCATAGTTAGTCATCGAGCTGGACACATTGTGTATGAGCTGGCCGAGACTCCGTGAGCCGCCAGGCGTCAACCTGTGTATATAAAGGGACGACCCGACGGCGGTTTAGGGCAAGAAACAAGAGATAGAGAACTAGGTCAAGCGTATTCGCTCCCTGGTAATCGAAACCCAAGCAATACAATCCCAAACTAGAGTAGGCCTTTACCTTCACTGCAAGGGGCCGAACCAGTATAAACTCTCTGTGTCCTTTGTCCCGTTTAACCCTTTTAAGCTAACCTAGTTGCGATGGCTCCATGATTAATTCCTTCTGCTAGGACATCTGCCGTGACAATCCACGACAGATGGTATTTGAATTGCTAGAACAATTATGTACAATAAACATGCAACTATGTGAGTGTCATGTTTAAATTTGGAATTATTACAGGTTTGTTTGGCATTTTATGCATTAATTGAGTTTCTAAGCATTTATTGTGCATAATTCAAATTTGAACTACAAGCACATGATCCAGTGCACCAAAGTTTGTTGAAAAATAACATGTGTGTCTTTGGGTGAATTTATAGGTACCATGCAAGAAATGGGAATGAAATTCAAACATCTGGGCGTCGTGGCTCGACCGGGAACATTGAGAAACTTTGTTTTTAAATTCCTCTAATTCAAAACTCGCCTGAAAATCATGAAACTTGGCATGGTGTCATTTCATGGCACCAACATGTCGTGCTAAAAAATTGGCTGCATTTGGACAAGTTTTTGTATAAGCTTCTTGCAAACCGGAGCTTCTCTCAAGAAGACTCGTGGTTCCCGAGGGGGGACATGTCACCTTTGTGTGCGAAACGATATACGCTGCCTCCCCCCTTGATTTTTATAGAGGCAACATAGAACTATATGAGTGCGGTGTTAAAATTTGGAATTATTTCGGGTTCTTTTGGACTTTTTTATACATTAATTGAATTTCTTGTCATTTAATGTGCATAATTGAAATTTGAACTACAAGCACATGCTCCAGTGCACCAAAGTTGGTTGAAAAATCACATGTGTGTCCTAGGGTGAATTTGTAGGTCCCGTGCAAGAAATGGGAATGGAATTCAAACATCTGGGCGTCGTGGCTCGGCCAAAAATATTGGGAAACTTGGTTTTTTAATTCCTGTAAATCCAAAACACGCCTGAAAATCATGAAACTTGGCATCGTGTCATGACATGCCACCAACATGTTGTGGTAATTTTTCGGTCGAATTGGGACAAGCTTTGGTATAAGCTTCTTGCATACCGGAGCTTCTCCCAAGAAGGCTCATGGTACTGAGAGGGAACATGTCACCTCCGTGTGGGAAACGACATACACTCCCTTCTCCCGCCTTAATTTTTTTACACAGGTAGCTTAGACCAAATAGGAGTTTTGTGCTAAATTTTGGGATTATTCTGGGTTCGTTTGGCCATTTTTATACATTAATTGAATTTCTGGGCATTTAATGTGCATAATTCAAATTTGAACTACAAGCACATGCTCCAGTGCACCAAAGTTGGTTGAAAAATCACATGTGTGTCCTTGGGTGAATTCGTAGGTCCCATGCAAGAAATGGGAATAGAATACAAACATCTGGGCATCATGGCTTGGCCAGAAATATTGAGAAACTTGGTTTTTTAATTCATGTGAATCCAAAACACGCCTGAAAATCATGAAACTTGGCATGGTGTCATGACATGGCACCAACATGCTGTGGTAATATTTTTTGGCCGAATTGGGACAAGCTTTGGTATAAGCTTCTTGCAAACTGGAGCTTCACTCAAGAAGGCTCGTGGTTCCGAGAGGGAATGTGTCACCTCCGTGTGCGAAACAACATACATTGCCTTCTCCCGCCTTGATATTTTTACACAGGCAGCTTAGACCAAATAGGAGTTTCACGCTAAATTTTGGAATCATTTCGGGTTCGTTTGTCCTTTTTATACATTAATTGATTTTCCAGGCATTTAATGCACATAATTTAAATTTGAAGTACAAGCGCATGCTCTAGTGCGCAAAAGTTAGTTGGAAAATCATTTATGTGTACTTGGGCGAATTTCTAGGTCCCATGGAAGAAGTGGGAATGGATTTCAAATATCCGTGCGTCTTGGTTCAGCCAGAAACATTGAGAAACTTGGTTTTAAATTCCCCTAAATCCAAAACTCGCCTGAAAATCATGAAACTTGGCATGGTGTCATGACATGGCACCAACATGCTGTGGTAAATTTTTTGTCCGATTTGTGAAGGTGCACACATTAACAATCAACAAAGTCATTTTGGAACAAGTGTTGTCACGTTACAAATCGGTAACACAAGTATTATTGAAACCATGGGCGTTCTACTTACCATTTACGTGCCGCCACGCGTCACCTTTTTTTATTGGCTATGAGGTGCCATGCAGGGTAGCTATTTGAGTACGGGAGGCGTGCGATCAGACCCCTGCGCGTGCTCATCGGGAGGAGAGCCCTTTGACCTTTATCAGCTGCGCACCTCCCTCCCAACGTCTCCATTAATGGCGCCTGAGCCCCTGTTTCATGGCGTGGCTATGTGTCAATCGAGTGAGATTTAAGAGAGAATAAAGGAAATCGGAAAAGAAAGTTTTGCACTGATCTTGATGTAAGATCCGACGGACCTATATAGCACCGACTGCGACTTATAGCAAGACTGATGAATATAAGGACGAGGACAGTGGATAATAATAGTCTTACATATTTAGGAAGACTATTAAAAAAGCCACATGTGGCAACGCCCGAAATACGCAAGGGCAAGAGAAGAAGATAACGATGTGGCTCGCTGATCTATACTTTCTTGATGCGTAGCTACAGGCCGCGGAAACTAGTCTCCGCGGTGAGCGGCGATGAGCTCTTTCGTGTCCTTAATACGCTGCTTGGCAGCATCCACAGATTCCTGCACCAGCCTTTGGCGCTCGATGCGGAGCATGTCATTCTCGTCCATAAGTTTTTTGACGATGACGCCGGTCCTCTTTAACAAGGCAGTGGTCTCCTCCTCCTGCTGCGCACTTCCAAAGATCTTCGCCCTCAACAGGCCGCGCTCGGCCCGGAGATTCGCATTGCTACTACTTCTTGAGCTTGCATTGGTTTTTCCCTTGAAGAGAAAAGGGTGATGCAGCAAAGTAGAGATAAGTATTTCCCTCTGTTTGAGAACCAAGGTCTCAATCCAGTAGGAGACAACGCACAGATCACCTAATACCTGCATAAACAATCAAACAACTTGCACCCAACGCGATAAAGGGGTTGTCAATCCCTTCACAGTTACTTGCAAAACTGAGATCTGATAGAGATAGATAAACGATAAAGTAAATATTTTTGGTATTTTTGGTTTATAGATAAAAAGGTAAAAGATTGCAAAAATAGTAGATCGGAAACTAATATTATAGATCGGAAACTTATATGATGGAAAATTGACCCGGGGGCCATAAGTTTCACTAGAGGCTTCTCTCAAGATGGCAAATAATACGGTGGGTGAACAAATTACTGCCGAGCAATTGATAGAAAAGCGCAAAGTTATGACGATATCTAAGGCAATGATCATGAATATAAGCATCACGTCCGTGTCAAGTGGACCGAAACGATTCTGCATCTACTACTATTACTCCACACATCGACCGACTCCTGCCTGCATCTAGAGTATTAAGTTCATGAAGAACAGAGTAACACATTAAGTAAGATGACATGATGTAGAGGAACTAACTCAAGCAATATGATGAAAACCTCATATTTTTATCCTCGATGGCAACAATACAATACGTGCCTTGCTGCCCCTACTGTCACTGGGAAAGGACACCACAAGATTGAACCCAAAGCTAAGCACTTCTCCCATTGCAAGAAAAACCAATCTAGTTGGCCAAACCAAACCGATAATTCGAAGATAATTACAAAGATATCAAATCATGCATAAAAGAATTCAGAGAAGATTTAAATACACCAGAAAAAAGCTGATCATAAATCCACAATTCATCGGATCTCGACAAACACACCAGAAAAAAGTATTACATCGAATAGATCTCCAAGAACATCGAGGAGAACATGGTATTGAGAATCAAAGAGAGAGAAAAAAGCCATCTAGCTACTAGGTATGGTCCTGTAGGTCTGAGGTAAACTACTCACGCTTCATCGGAATGGCAACAAAGTTGATGTAGAAGCCCTCTGTGATTGAATCCCTCTCCGGCAGGGTGCCGGAAAAGGTCCCTAGATGGGATTTTACGGGTATAGAAGGTTGCGGCGATGGAAAAGTGTTTCTGTGGATGCTTCTGGTGGTTTGGGGATATTTGGGAATATATAGGCGTAAGAATTAGGTCAGGAGGCTCACGGGGGGCCCACAAGGGTGGGGGCGCGCCCTCCGTCCTTGTGGCCGCCTCGTGGCTCCTCCAACTTCATCTCCAAGTCTCCTGGTTGTCTTCTGGTCCAGGAAAAATCATCGCGATGGTTTCATTCCGTTTGGACTCCGTCTAGTATTCCTTTTATTTGAAACTCAAAAAACAAGGAAAAAACAAAAACTGGCACTGGGCTCTAGGTTAATTGGTTAGTCCCAAAAATAATATAAATTAGCATATTAATGCATATAAAACATCCAAAACATATAATATAATAGCATGGAACAATAAAAAATTATAGATACGTTGGAGACGTATCAAGCATCCCCAAGCTTAATTCCCGCTCGTCCTCGAGTAGGTAAATGATAAAAACAATTTTTTTGATGTGGAATGCTACCCAACATATTTATCCATGTAATTTTCTTTATTGTGGCATGAATGTTCAGATCCATAAGATTCAAAACAAAAGTTTAATATTAACATAAAAACAATAATACTTCAAGCATACTAACAAGGCAATTGTGTCTTCTCAAAATAACATGGCCAAAGAAAGCTTATTCCTACAAAATCATATAGTCTGGCTATTGATGAGGACATCAATACAATTGTTACACCCACAGCCCCTGCTGCTATACATACTGGACCAATTACTAGAGCTCGTGCACGCCAACTAAATTACCAGGTACTTTCGTTTCTTGGTAATGATTCTAATGTTCATGAGAATATGATGCTGCCTAAATTGGATACATTTGTTTTGCTTACAAATGAAGGGCCTAGCTTGGAGAAGGATGAACATTGGAGCAAGAACAAGCATGGAGATGATGGCATGCGCAAGGGAAACAAGAACGGAGTTACAAGTGATGATTTCAGGACGTTGAAGCCACCATAATGGGTGCATGAAGCCTTGGACGAAATATACAAGACGCCACTTCATAAATTTCGTCCCGAGGCTATTTTAGGTGCTGCGTCACCTTATTATTGGGCCAGGCCCATGTAATTTCGAAATACATAAGTATAGGCTATTTTTAGAGTCCGTATGTGTGGGGAAACAAGAGATAGGGTTGATTTCGGACCCCTCCACCAAGGGCCACGAAATTCTCCCCCTCTTCATCCATATATACAGCCCTTAGGGCATCGTTTAGACTTTGGGTTTTGTTTAGATTAAAAGTTCGCCATAGCTGCAACTTCGCGTACTTCGTTTGTGTTCAACGACCAGACAAAGGCGTCACAGAACCCCACCTTGATCAATAAAGCTTTCATCTTATATTCGCAATATCCAGATTGCAATCTTAGTTTCTTGCTTGTTCTTCGTTTGCTCGCAGGAAACAGACCCTCGTGGTCAGGTTGATCGTGCTCCGGCGTGGTCAATAACCTCTCGGAGTTGGTTTAGCGATTGCTAAGGCGCGACGTCCTCGCACGTTCGTAGTCGGATCGTCAAAGTCGACTTCCACCAAAGCGATATCCATCATCTCATCGAAAGATCGGGACCCTCGCCTCTATCAAGTGGTATTAGATTTCCAGGTTGCTCGGTGAGATTTTACAGTTTTTCGTAGTTTAGATCGAGTCTGTTCTTCATACCTACAGTCCACGAAAAAGCCACAAAAAAAATTAGGGTTAGTTCATCATATCCGAACCAATCTGAGCCTTTGCATAATCTTTTTAGGGTTTTGCTTTGTTGAATTTGCGGTTGCATCGTCGTGTCTAGTTGCTGGTCTTAGAGTCTAGTCTTTTAGAGTTTCGAGTTCTGGTCATAAGTTGTCACGCCGCCGCCGCACCATCATCATCGCCCCTGCCATCTACCACCACCGCACCGAATCCGTATCCATATACCACCACCAATCCGTGTCCATATACCACCACCGATCCATATCCATATACTACCACCGCTACCACCACCGCTGCCATATACCACCACCATATATCCACCACCAATCCGAGTTCTTTGCTTATTAGGTTTGTTTTCGGGATCCATCTAGATTCCGATTCGTGTTTCCTTGCCGGAGTAGGTTTCGGGAAAAAAAAAGAGTCGGGTAGCCACGCTCCGTTTAGGCCCAAAATTTTTCGAAAACGCATTTTTCGAAAAAAATTCTGGCTATCCTATTTTTAGGTGTTTCTGAGTGTTTTGAGACAGGTGCCATTATAGGAAGTTTTTTTGACCCGTTTCCAGTTTTTGGGTCCGGGCAGTCGAAAAAAAAAAAATTGGTCAAAAAAATTTCGTGCCCATCCTGTCAGTTTGAGCTAGGAAGAGTTTTGAGACACTCGCCATTATAGTGATTTTTCGCAAAAAAAAGCAGCGCAAAAAAAAAGAGCGCAAAAAAAAGAGCGAAAAATAAATTCAGAGTGTGCTTTTCCCTTGTTTACGTGCCGCGCCGTGATTTTGTTAGTGTTCTAGGCTCGCGTCTCTAGCACAGTCTAACCTAGGACCAGCACAGTACCGTCGTTGAGCGTTTATTCAACTTTGCATCTCTGAATTGATTATTGTTGACCCTTTTTGCTACCATATTATAAGCCTTCCCAGCTCCACATACATCTACGTCGTGCGTTTGACTCTCCCTGGTAATCGCTCTATCCAAGCTTTGAGAGTTTTTGACTACAACGGTTGCCGATCACCGCCTGCTGCTGGGTAAGAACTGGTAAGAATTTGAGATTTGCTTGACGGATTTGACACCCACCACCACCACTTGTTCGTAGTCTGTAGGATCATATTCTTGTGTGTTTCTATTGCTGCTAACCATGCTAGGATCACAAGCCGACGAGATTGACTGGGAGAATTTATCGAACAAGGAGCTTCATGATAAGTTTCAGCAAATGATGACTGAACAGGTGCAAGATGTGCTGAACAATTTTGAAGAGGCCATGGAGAAGATCACTGGCCTTGAGAAGACGTTCGAAACAAAGCTCGATAACAAGTTTAATGAATTGCTCGCGCGTCTTCCACCACCACCACCCGCTGCACCTAACGCACCTCTCCAACAACAACAACAACGACTACCTCCACGTCGCGAAGCAGACCTCCGCCGAGCAAGTCGTGTTCCTCTTGCGTTTGGCCAAACTGTTGGTGCTGCTGTTGATACTTCTGTGGCTCCTGCTGCTGATGCGGAGGAGGATGATTATGTGGGAGATTATGAGGATGAGGTTGATCAAAATCAACACTACGTGCAGCCACCTGTACCGCCACCAGCAGGTCGACCTCAGGTATATATTCGTAATGGTAGGCCTGCACCACCACCTCAGGTACGAGATGATGTCCATATTCCTAAACTGAAATTGAATATTCCACCATTTGAGGGTAGATATGTTCCTGATATATATCTTACTTGGGAGTTAGAAACTGAACAACGATTTACATGTTTACAATATCCTGAGGAGAGACGAGTTGCTGCTGCTGTTTGTGCTTTCACTAGTTTTGCATGTGTATGGTGGTCTGAACATTGTAGATTATATCCTATTCCAACTACTTGGGCTGCTTTGAAAACTGCTATGCGTACGCGTTGGGTTCCACCATATTATCAACGTGAATTGCTTCAAAAATTGCAGCGTTTAAGACAAGGGAAAAATTTTGTAGAAGAATATTATCAGGAATTACAAACTGGCATGATTAGATGTGGTATTGTTGAGGAGAATGAAGCTATGCTTGCACGTTTTCTGGGTGGATTAAATAGAGAGATTCAGACCATTTTAGACTATAAGGAGTATACTAATATCACTCGTTTATTCCATCTTGCTTGTAAAGCTGAACGTGAAGTGCAGGATCGACAAGCATTGGGGCGAACTAACTTTTCTGCAGGCCGACCTTCATCATGGACACCACGTGCATCTTCTACTTCAACTGCACCAGCACCTCCATCCGGTGCCACCTCCAGCCGTGATTCAAGAAAACAGGCACAACCACCATTATCTGCCAAGAGCGCACCTGCGGGGCCTGCACAGCGTTCTTCTTCTTCCATGGCATCAACAGGGCACACAAGTGATATTATTTGTCGTCGTTGTAAGGGAGGAGGTCATTATGCGAGAGAATGCAAATCTCCGCGTGTGATGATTGCTACCGCGGATGGTGGATATGAGTCCGCTAGTGACTATGATGAGGAGACTTTGGCTCTTATTACACGTGAAGAACATGGTGGAGATGATTCTGATCATGAGACGCAATACATGGCTCCTGAAGACGCTGACAGGTATGAATGTTTAGTTGCTCAACGTGTTTTGAGTGTGCAGGTCACACAAGCTGAGCAAAACCAGAGGCACAATTTGTTCCATACCAAGGGAGTTGTGAAGGAACGTTCTGTGCGCGTCATCATAGACGGAGGGAGCTGCAACAACTTGGCTAGCATGGAGATGGTGGAGAAGCTTTCTCTCACCACAAGACCACATCCCCATCCTTACTACATCCAATGGTTCAACAACAGCGGCAAGGTTAAGGTAACACGTACTGTTCGTGTGCATTTTAGTATCTCTACATATGCTGATTATGTTGATTGTGATGTGGTACCTATGCAAGCATGTTCCTTATTACTTGGTAGACCATGGCAATTTGATAAAAATTCTGTACACCATGGTAGAAACAATCACTATACTCTTGTTCATAAGGATAAAAATATTACTTTGCTTCCTATGACTCCTGATTCCATTTTGAAAGATGATATTAATAGAGCTAATAAAGCACAACAGGAGAAGAATAAGAGTGAAAATCAGATTGTGGCAAAAGAATCTGAGCAACAAATGAAGCCTAATAATAAACCATCTAGTGTTGCTTCAGAAATTAAATTGAAAAGTGCATGTTTATTTGCCACCAAATCTGATATTGATGAGCTAGATTTCAGCAAATCTGTTTGCTATGCTTTTGTGTGCAAAGAGGCATTATTTTCATTCGAGGACGTGCCTTCCTCTTTGCCTCCTGCTGTCACTAACATTTTGCAGGAGTTCGCTGACATTTTTCCACAAGACGTGCCACCGGGATTACCGCCTATTCGAGGGATTGAGCATCAGATCGACTTAATTCCCGGTGCTTCACTGCCAAACCGTGCACCATACCGTACCAATCCAGAGGAGACGAAGGAGATTATGCGTCAAGTACAAGAGCTTCTCGACAAAGGTTATATACGCGAATCCCTTAGTCCTTGTGCTGTTCCTATTATTCTAGTGCCGAAAAAGGATGGTACATCACGTATGTGTGTTGATTGTAGAGGCATTAATAATATTACTATTCGTTATCGTCATCCTATTCCTAGGCTAGATGATATGCTTGATGAATTGAGTGGCTCTACAATATTCTCCAAAGTTGATTTGCATAGTGGCTACCATCAAATTCGTATGAAATTGGGAGATGAATGGAAAACAGCATTTAAAACTAAGTTTGGATTATATGCGTGGTTAGTCATGCCTTTTGGGTTAACTAATGCACCTAGTACTTTCATGAGATTAATGAACGAAGTTTTACGTGCTTTCATTGGACGATTTGTGGTAGTTTACTTTGATGACATATTGATTTATAGCAGATCTTTGGAGGAACATTTGGAACATTTACGTGCTGTTTTTATTGCTCTACGTGATGCACGTTTGTTTGGTAACCTTGGGAAGTGCACCTTTTGCACCGACCGAGTATCTTTTCTTGGCTATGTTGTTACTCCACAGGGAATTGAAGTTGATAAAGCCAAGATTGAAGCTATTGAGAGTTGGCCGCAGCCCAAAACGGTCACACAAGTGAGGAGTTTTCTTGGCCTCGCTGGATTCTATAGGCGTTTTGTGAGAGATTTCAGCACCATTGCTGCACCTCTCAATGAGCTTACAAAGAAAGATGTGCCTTTTCTTTGGGGTACCGCACAGGAAGAAGCCTTCACGGTATTGAAAGATAAGTTGACACATGCTCCTTTACTCCAACTTCCTGATTTTAATAAGACTTTTGAGCTTGAATGTGATGCTAGTGGAATTGGATTAGGAGGTGTGTTATTACAAGATGGCAAACCTGTTGCATACTTTTCTGAAAAACTTGAGTGGGCCTAGTCTGAATTATTCTACTTATGATAAAGAATTATATGCTCTTGTTCGGACTTTAGAAACATGGCAACATTATTTATGGCCCAAAGAATTTGTTATACATTCTGATCATGAATCTTTGAAACATATTAAAAGTCAAGCTAAACTGAATCGTAGACATGCTAAATGGGTTGAATTCATTGAGACTTTCCCTTATGTCATTAAACACAAGAAGGGAAAAGAAAATGTTATTGCTGATGCTTTGTCTCGTCGCTATACTATGCTTTCACAACTTGACTTCAAAATATTTGGTTTGGAGACCATCAAAGATCAATATGTGCGTGATGCTGATTTTAAAGATGTAATGCAGAATTGTAAAGAAGGAAGAATGTGGAACAAGTTTGTTGTTAACGATGGATTTGTGTTTCGTGCTAACAAGCTATGCATTCCAGCTAGCTCCGTTCGTCTTTTGTTGTTGCAGGAGGCGCATGGAGGAGGATTAATGGGACACTTTGGCGTGAAGAAGACGGAGGACGTACTTGCTACACATTTCTTTTGGCCAAAGATGAGACGGGATGTTGAGCGTTTTATTGCTCGCTGCACTACATGTCAAAAAGCTAAGTCACGCCTCAATCCTCATGGTTTATATATGCCTTTGCCTGTACCTAGTGTTCCTTGGGCGGATATATCTATGGACTTTGTTTTAGGTTTACCTCGAACAAAGAAGGGGAGGGATAGCATATTTGTTGTCGTGGATAGATTCTCGAAAATGGCACACTTTATACCATGTCATAAAAGCGATGATGCTGTTAATGTTGCTGATTTGTTCTTTCGTGAAATTATTCGCTTGCATGGTGTGCCAAATACTATTGTTTCAGATCGTGATACTAAATTTCTTAGCCACTTTTGGAGATGTTTATGGGCTAAGTTGGGGACTAAACTGCTTTTTAGTACTACTTGTCACCCCCAAACTGATGGACAAACTGAAGTAGTCAATAGAACGTTGTCTACTATGATTAGGGCTGTTTTGAAGAATAATAAGAAAATGTGGGAGGAATGCTTGCCTCATATTGAATTTGCTTATAATCGTTCATTGCATTCTACTACTAAGATGTGCCCTTTTGAAGTTGTGTATGGTTTCCTACCTCGTGCACCTATTGATTTGTTGCCTCTTCCATCTTCGGAGAAGGTTAATTTTGATGCTAAACAACGTGCTGAATTGATTTTAAAAATGCATGAGTTAACTAAGGAAAACATTGAGCGTATGAATGCTAAATATAAACTTGCTGGAGATAAGGGTAGAAAACATGTTGTGTTTGCACCTGGAGATCTTGTTTGGTTACATTTGCGTAAGGATAGATTTCCTGATTTGCGCAAATCAAAGTTAATGCCACGTGCTGATGGTCCCTTTAAGGTGTTAGAGAAAATAAATGATAATTGATAGAG
Source organism: Triticum aestivum (assembly GCF_018294505.1). Taxonomy (NCBI): domain Eukaryota; kingdom Viridiplantae; phylum Streptophyta; class Magnoliopsida; order Poales; family Poaceae; genus Triticum; species Triticum aestivum. Next base: position 247,956,470 of record NC_057803.1, read on the forward strand.
GCGAGGGTCCCGATCTTTCGATGAGATGATGGATATCGCTTTGGTGGAAGTCGACTTTGACGATCCGACTACGAACGTGCGAGGACGTCGCGCCTTAGCAATCGCTAAACCAACTCCGAGAGGTTATTGACCACGCCGGAGCACGATCAACCTGACCACGAGGGTCTGTTTCCTGCGAGCAAACGAAGAACAAGCAAGAAACTAAGATTGCAATCTGGATATTGCGAATATAAGATGAAAGCTTTATTGATCAAGGTGGGGTTCTGTGACGCCTTTGTCTGGTCGTTGAACACAAACGAAGTACGCGAAGTTGCAGCTATGGCGAACTTTTAATCTAAACAAAACCCAAAGTCTAAACGATGCCCTAAGGGCTATATATATGGAGGAAGAGGGGGGGAATTTCGTGGCCCTTGGTGGAGGGGTCCGAAATCAACCCTATCTCTTGTTTCCCCACACATACGGGCTCTAAAAATAGCCTATACTTATGTATTTCGAAATTACATGGGCCTGGCCCAATAATAAGGTGACGCAGCACCTAAAATAGCCTCGGGACGAAATTTATGAAGTGGCATCTTGTATATTTCGTCCAAGGCTTCATGCACCCATTATGGTGGCTTCAAAGTCCTGAAATCATCACTTGTAACTCTGTTCTTGTTCCCCTTGCGCATGCCATCATCTCCATGCTTGTTCTTGCTCCAATGTTCATCCTTCTCCAAGCTAGGCCCTTCATTTGTAAGCAAAACAAATGTATCCAATTTAGGCAGCATCATATTCTCATGAATATTAGAATCATTACCAAGAAACGAAAGTACCTGGTAATTTAGTTGGCGTGCACGAGCTCTAGTAATTGGTCCAGTATGTATAGCAGCAGGGGCTGTGGGTGTAACAATTGTATTGATGTCCTCATCATCCTTCCCTTCTTGAAATGAAGTCGTCCTCGACGGAAGTTCATCTTCCTCACCCAAATAAGGCTTCAAATCTGCAATGTTAAAAGTGGGACTAACCCCAAAATCTGCAGGCAGCTCAAGTTTATATGCATTATCATTTATTTTCTCTAACACCTTAAAGGGACCATCAGCACGTGGCATTAACTTTGATTTGCGCAAATGATAGAGGCAAAGGTGTCCCGTCTTTCGATGAGATGGTGGATTTCGCTTTGGTGGAAGTCGACTTTGACGATCCGACTACGAACGTGTGAGGACGTCGCGCCTTAGCAATCGCTAAACCAACTCCGAGAGGTTATTGACCACGCCGGAGCACGATCAACCTGACCACGAGGGTCTGTTTCCTGCGAGCAAACGAAGAACAAGCAAGAAACTAAGATTGCAATCTGGATATTGCGAATATAAGATGAAAGCTTTATTGATCAAGGTGGGGTTCTGTGACGCCTTTGTCTGGTCGTTGAACACAAACGAAGTACGCGGAGTTGCAGCTATGGCGAACTTTTAATCTAAACAAAACCCAAAGTCTAAACGATGCCCTAAGGGCTGTATATATGGAGGAAGAGGGGGAGAATTTCGTGGCCCTTGGTGGAGGGGTCCGAAATCAACCCTATCTCTTGTTTCCCCACACATACGGACTCTAAAAATAGCCTATACTTATGTATTTCGAAATTACATGGGCCTGGCCCAATAATAAGGTGACGCAGCACCTAAAATAGCCTCGGGACGAAATTTATGAAGTGGCGTCTTGTATATTTCGTCCAAGGCTTCATGCACCCATTATGGTGGCTTCAAAGTCCTGAAATCATCACTTGTAACTCCGTTCTTGTTTCCCTTGCGCATGCCATCATCTCCATGCTTGTTCTTGCTCCAATGTTCATCCTTCTCCAAGCTAGGCCCTTCATTTGTAAGCAAAACAAATGTATCCAATTTAGGCAGCATCATATTCTCATGAACAATAGAATCATTACCAAGAAACGAAAGTACCTGGTAATTTAGTTGGCGTGCACGAGCTCTAGTAATTGGTCCAGTATGTATAGCAGCAGGGGCTGTGGGTGTAACAATTGTATTGGAGTTACAAGTGATGATTTCAGGACTTTGAAGCCACCATAATGGGTGCATGAAGCCTTGGACGAAATATACAAGATGCCACTTCATAAATTTCGTCCCGAGGCTATTTTAGGTGCTGCGTCACCTTATTATTGGGCCAGGCCCATGTAATTTCGAAATACATAAGTATAGGCTATTTTTAGAGTCCGTATGTGTGGGGAAACAAGAGATAGGGTTGATTTCGGACCCCTCCACCAAGGGCCACGAAATCCCCCCCTCTTCCTCCATATATACAGCCCTTAGGGCATCGTTTAGACTTTGGGTTTTGTTTAGATTAAAAGTTCGCCATAGCTGCAACTTCGCGTACTTCGTTTGTGTTCAACGACCAGACAAAGGCGTCACAGAACCCCACCTTGATCAATAAAGCTTTCATCTTATATTCGCAATATCCAGATTGCAATCTTAGTTTCTTGCTTGTTCTTCGTTTGCTCGCAGGAAACAGACCTTCGTGGTCAGGTTGATCGTGCTCCGGCGTGGTCAATAACCTCTCGGAGTTGGTTTAGCGATTGCTAAGGCGCGACGTCCTCGCACGTTCGTAGTCGGATCGTCAAAGTCGACTTCCACCAAAGCGAAATCCACCATCTCATCGAAAGACGGGACACCTTTGCCTCTATCAGCTATGCTCCATCTTCATCACACAAAATATTTAAATCATGCACAACCCCCGATGTCAAGCCAAGCAATTGTTTCATACTTTTGATGTTCTCAAACTTTTTGAGCTTTCACGCAATACATGAGCGTGAGCCATGGACATAGCACTATTGGTGGAATAGAATATGGTGGTTGTGTAGAACACAAAAGAGGGGGATAGTCTCACATCAACTAGGCGTACCAACGGTCTATGGAGATGCCCATCAATAGATATCAATGTGAGTGAGTAGGGATTGCCATGCAACGGATGCACTAGAGCTATAAGTTTATGAAAGCTCAAAAAGAAACTAAGTTGGTGTGCATCCTACTCGCTTGCTCACAAAGACCTAGGGCAATTTGAGGAAGCCCGTAATTGGAATATACAAGCCAAGTTCTATAATGACAAAATCCCACTAGTATATGAAAGTGACAACATAGGAGACTCTCTATCATGAAGATCATGGTGCTACTTTGAAGCACAAGTGTGGTAAAAGGATAGTAACATTGTCCCTTCTCTCTTTTCTCTCATTTTTTTATTTGGGCCTTCTCTCATTTTTTGGGCCTTTTTTCGTTCGGAGTCTCATCCCGACTTGTGGGGGAATCATAGTCTCCATCATCCTTTCCTCACATGGGACAATGCTCTAATAATGAAGATCATCACACTTTTATTTACTTACAACTCAAGAATTACAACTTGATACTTAGAACAAAATATGACTCTATATGAATGCCTCCGGCTGTGTACCGGGATGTGCAATGAATCAAGGGTGACATGTATGAAAAAAATTATGAATGGTGGCTTTGCCACAAATACGATGTCAACTATGTAATCATGCAAAGCAATATGACAATGATGGAACGTGTCATAATAAATAGAACGATGGAAAGTTGCATGGAAATATATCTCGGAATGGCTGTGGAAATGCTATAATAGGTAGGTATGGTGGCTGTTTTGAGGAAGGTATATGGTGGGTGTATGGTACCGGCGAAAGTTGCAGGTCACTAGAGAGGCTAGCAATGGTGGAAGGGTGAGAGTGCGTATAATCCATGGACTCAACATTAGTCATAAAGAACTCACATACTTATTGCAAAAATCTATTAGTTTTCGAAACGAAGTACTTCGTGCATTCTCCTAGGGGGATAGATTGGAAGGAAAAGACCATCTCTCGTCCCCGACCGCCACTCATAAGGAAGACAATCAATAAATAAATCATGGTCCGACTTCATCACATAACGGTTCACCATACGTGCATGCTACGGGAATCACCAACTTTAAACTTTGATACAAGTATTTATCAAATTCACAATTACTCACTAGCATGACTCTAATATCACCATCTTTATATCTCAATACAATCATAAGGAATCAAACTTCTCATAGTATTCAATGCACTTTATATGAAAGTTTTTATTATATCCCTCTTGGATGCCTATCATATTAGGACTAAATTTATAACCAAAGCAAATTACCATGCTGTTTAAAGACTCTCAAAATAATATAAGTGAAGCATGAGAGTTTAAAAATTTCTATAAAATAAAACGACTGCCGTGCTCTAAAAAGATATAAGTGAAGCACGAGAGCAAAATTGCCTAGCTCCAAAGATATAAATGAAGCACATAGAGTATTCTAATAAATCACGATTCATGTGTGTCCCTCTCAAAAGGTGTGTACAGCAAGGATGATTGTGGATAACTAAAAAGCAAAGACTTAAATCATACAAGATTCTCCAAGCAAAACACATATCATGTGGTGAATAAAAATATAGCCTCAAGTAAAGTTACCGATAGACGAAGACGAAAGAGGGGATGCCTTCCGGAGCATCCCCAAGCTTAGGCTCTTGGTTGTCCTTGAATATTACCATGGGGTTCCTTGGCCATCCCCAAGCTTAGGCTCTTTCCACTCCTTATTCCATAGCCCATCAAATCCTTACCCAGAACTTGAAAACTTCACAACACAAAACTCAACAGAAAATCTCATAAGCTCCGTTAGTATAAGAAAATAAATCACCACTTTTGGTACTGTTGTGAACTCATTCTTTATTTATATTGGTATAATATCTACTGTATTCCAACTTTTCCATGGTTCATACCCCCCGATACTACCCATAGATTCATCAAAATAAGCAAACAACACATAGAAAACATAATCTGTCAAAAACAAAATAGTCTATAGTAATTTGTAATTCTCATATAATTCTATAACTCCAAAAATTCTGAAAAATTAGTTCAACCTAAGAAAATTGTTTATTAATCCTCTACAAAAAGAATAATTATTTTATTATGCTTCTATTAAAAATGAGAATTGTTTTCCTGAGCGCAAAATTTTCTATTTTTCAGCAAGATCAAATCAACTATCACCGTAAGCCATCCCAAAGGTCTTACTTGGCACAAACACTAATTAAAACACCAAAACCACATATAACCAGAGGCTAGATGAATTATTTATAAAAAAATAGAACAAAAAAGCAAAGAACAAAAATATAATTGGGTTGCCTCCCAACAAGCGCTATTGTTTAACATCCTTAGCTAGGCATTGATAATTTTAATGATGCTCACATGAAAGATAGTAATTGAAACACAAAGGGAGCATCATAAAACACGTGACAAACAAGTTTAAGTCTAACATGCTTCCTATGCATAGGGATTTTATAAGAAAACAAATTATCAAGACAAGCAAAAGCTACCATATGCAAGGAAGAAGAAAGAAACAATAGCAATCTCAACATAACGAGAGGTGATTTTGTAACCTGAAAATTTCTACAACCATATTTTCCTCTCTCATAATAATCACATGTGGGATCATATTCAAATTCAACAATATAACTATCACATAAAATATTCTCAACATGATCCACATGCATGCAAAGTTGACACTCTTCCGAAATAGTGGGATTATCATAAAATAAAGTCATGACCTATCCGAACCCACTTTTATCAAAAACTTCATAAGATTGAACATTATCCAAATACGTGGGATCTAAAGTTGACACTCTTCCAAACCCACTTTCTGTATTATTGCAAACATTATTATCAATCTCATATTCATCATGGGGCTTAAATAAATTTTCAAGATTATAAGAAGAATCACCCCAATCATGATCATTGCAACAAGTAGCGGACATAGCAAATCTAGCATCCCCAAGCTTAGGGTTTTGCATATCATTAACACAATTGACACTAATATAATTTATAATAATATCATTGCAATCATGCATTTCATTCAAGGAGCTATCGTGGATCTCGTCATAAATTTCTTCTTTCAACACTTCATCACAATTTTCAGATTCACGAATTTCAACCAAAACCTCATAAAGATAATCTAGTGCACTGAACTTACTAGCAACTAGTTCATCATAATTGGATCTTTAAAAAAGATTAGCAAGTGGATGAGGATCCATAACGGTAGATTTTTACAAGCGAAGATGCAAGTGAATATAAGGCACATGGCAACACAAGTAAACATAAGATCGAACGAAAGAATGGCGAAGAAAAGGGCAAATCTTTCCGAAAATCATTTTAGAAGTAGGTGAGAGGAAAATGAGAGGCAAATGGCGAATAATGTAATGCAAGAGATGAGAGTTTTATGATGGGTACTTGGTATGTCTTGACTTGGCGTAGATCTCCCCGGCAACGGCGTCAGAAATTCTTCCTGCTACTTCTTGAGCTTGCGTTGGCTTTTCCCTTGAAGAGGAAAGGGTGATGCAACGAAGTAGAGATAAGCATTTTCCTCAGTTTGAGAACCAAGGTATCAATCTAGTAGGAGACAATGCACAAATCACCTAATACCCGCACAAACAATCAAACAACTAGCATCCAACGCGATAAAGGGGTTGTCAATCCCTTCACGGTTACATGCAAAAGTGAGATCTGATAGAGATAGATTGGTGTGTGGAAATGTTATGTGTGTAGTCAATTGTGTAATTGTATGGTTAATTTGGTTATGCAATGCGGTCTTTTTAAGTGTATATGTTGATGCTCTGTAGACAGAGCGTAGATGTTGTGCAGACAAAGAAAATCACATTGCACATGGACTAAACAATGGAACCCGTCGGTGATGTTTTCATCACTCACTCACAATTGTATACCAACAATCGTTTGCTAACAACACACATGGCTTGTTAGCAGTAATCGTCTGTGTTGTTATCGGTCTTCGCACACGTTTCCGATTATAGACATGTTTGCCTTGTATCACACACATCTTGTTCATTTGAACCGTTTCTGTTCTCATGTCTCAACGCAAACATTTCATCCGAGTGAACCGCATGCCGTATATCACACACACCTTTGATCTGGCTGACCATTTCTTTTGTGTTGCCTAATCACAAATAGTTCATCCGAGTGAACCATATGTTGTACATCGCACACACCTTCATCTAGATGCCCATTTCTTTTGTTCCTCCTCGTCGCAAACGGTTAATTGAACTAAACCATGCCCTCAATCACACACGCAACTAAAATCTGAACCGTGTTTGATGCATCCTCATCGCAAGTAAAGTTATCCTGCTCAATGCATTCAAACGCCTCCATTAAACCGACCTAGAAGCCGAGAAACCTATTCCGGCCACACGTCCATTCATGAGAGGGTAACTTTACTTAAATTTTATTCGCTTTAGTTAAATTATATTCTTAAAACAAGCAAAGCATTGGCTCGTTCTATCCTCTACAAAAAAAGACACATCCATGACATTTTGGCCTGAACGAAAAGTTTTTCTTTCATGCTTATGACACTTCTATGATGATAATTGTGACAAAACCACGTATCATCATAGATGTGGTGGGCTCCTACTTCTATGACAATAAATCATGATAGAAAATTGGCTTTTCATCATGGGCGGGCCGGGGATGCACCTGCACGACATTCTTCGGGCCGTCCATGACGGAAAAAATCATGGTAGAAGCAAGGGAGAGGAAAATATCGGGGAGTTCCTAGTTACGGTGAGTGGTCGGGCCAAGTGATGCACGAAGGTCTGCTCGTTTCTCTCGTACACGTACACGCGTGTGTGTGAGGCATTGGGCTCTAACTGAACCCGAGCGAGGTGTTTGCTTACTGAACCTGAACGATTGCACTAGCTACGTTACTGAACTCGAGCGATTCCTTTGCTACTGCTGCTAACTGAAGCCGATCGAACATGTTGCTGCCTGTTGATCAAGAATGACTGTCGCTGGAGTAGGATGAATAGTTCCCGGTGAGGGGTTGGATAAACAGGACCCGTGGTAGTAGAGGCCATTAGCGCTGGATGAACAGGACCCCGATCGAGGAGGCCGCCACACCCGAGCCGGTTGGGGTGGATGAACAAGACCCCGTGGAGGCTCCATGAATAGTAGCCTGTGGAGGCTGGATGAACAGTAGCACACAGATGAAGAATATCTGGTGGATGCATGAGGAAGGTCATGGTGGATGAACAGTAGCAGGTGGAGGCTGGAGGAAGTCGACGGTGGATGAACAGTGGCCCATGGAGGCTGGAGGGAGGTAGTAGACGGTGGATGAATAGTAGATCGTGGAGTCCTTTTTTGCAGTACGCCACACCCCTCTCAATGAACAGGACCCCCTTTCGACCGTATGCGCTCCCATAAAAGTTTGTTTCCTTCGTTTTGCGATACGCCACACCCCGCCCGATCAACAACGCCCCGTTTCGACTATAGGAGCTTGAACACAAGTTCGTTTCCTCCGTGTTGCGGTACACCAGACCCCTCCTGATGAATAGGATTCCATTTTGACCATAGCTGGTCGAACAGTAGGCCGTTTCCTCCGCTCTTCGATACGCCAGGCCCGGTTTCGGCTGTTCCGTCCAAGCCGGTTGGCTCCCGGTGAACACAACGCATTTTGACCCAGTTTGTTGCCTCCCGATGAAAAGTACGTTGTTTCTCCATTCCGATCCAGCCGGTTGGTTGCCGATGAACAGGATGCCATTGCTACCGTCCGTTGCCTCTCCATGTACATGAGCCCTGGCCGTACGTATGCGTGAGTAGGCGTTTGAGACCCCGCCCATGTGTACGCATGTGGCCATATTTTTTTGACATCTGGTTGTACGTAGGTGTACATGGTTTTGACTGGATTGCTTGAACTTCTACGTCGGGGGCTCTACTACTACACGTGCCGCTACTTGCTCGGCCACGGTTCATCGTTGCAGAGACACAGATGGACCAGTATGTATGTACATGTTCGCGACAAGACAAACAAAGCTACATATGCTTCGACCGGGTGGGTCCCAGCTGTCAGGGAGGATAAGGACGCACTTCCATGCGTGCAAAGATATAGCTAGTGGGTCCCGGCTGACAGGGGGAGGAATCATTTTCATTTTGCGAGTAATAAGGAGGCACTTCCTTGCGTTCAAAGATGTAGCTGGTGGGTCCAGCTGTTAGCCTCACAGCCTAAAGTCCTCTTCCGATGGTTGTCGTTCGTTGACCTCATTGACCACGAGGCGCCAAGAGCATCAAGGTGGTGGATGACGGTGAGGCCTAGGAAGAGAACAACATGGAGCCAAAGAAGACGAGGCAGGTGGATGCCCACATGGAGGGGAGTATGAGGGTTCATTGTTTCGGCTACGATGTAAGGCTACCATTGCCGGAGAATAACAGGGGGTGTGGGTGAGTAGAGGGATGGCATGGCCAGTGGGGCAGTACAGGAGGCCATGGGAGGCAGTAGCAGTCGGTCCAGCCGGCGCTGGTTTCGGAGGCTGAAGCAAGAAGATCAGAGATTGAAGAAGTAGCAGGGCCGTTGGATGTTAATCCAACGGTCACTGCTGCTAGAATCATTTGTTGACTTGGTTAACAAAGCCATGCATGCGTGTCAACTTAGTAGGCCCACAAGTCAGCCTCCAAATCAGCTGGGTCCGAGCTAGCAAGGGGAGGAATCACTTTTCTTGCACGTAATAAGGAGGCACTTCCTTCCGTGCGAAGATGTAGCTCGTGGGTCCCAGCTGTCATTGGTGGGGGAATTGTTTCCACGAAATAAGAATGAACATCCTTGCATGCGAAGATTGTAGCTGGTGGGTCCAACCTGTCAAGGGGAGGAATTGTTTATTCCCGCATAATAAGGATGCACTAGCTTGCGCGCTAAGATGTAGCTGGTGGTTCCCAGCTGACAGACTCTCGACGTAGTCCATGTTGGCTCTCGTTGTTGACCACGCATCGTCGAGCGGACAACGGTGGTGGACGACGGCGAGGCCTAAGATGGGAACAATCTGGAATCATCGAACAAGCACTACTACAGGATGCTGCTAACACGACACTACAATCAGAGACACTTTTGATGAAACTGTGCGCGATGCAATAATCGCAAACGATGATGTATAAAAACCGTCCAAAAAGATGCAAAACATTTGCGATGCCGGATGCGTGTGCCATGAGGGGCGTATGGTTCATTTCAATGAACTGTTTGCGATAAGGTAGAAGAACAGAAATGGGCAGCCCGATGAAAGTGTGTGCGATATATGGCATACGGTTCGCTCAGATGAACTGTTTGTGATTAGGCGGAGCAAAAGACACGGTCAGCCAGATCAAGGTGTGTGCGATAGAGGGTAAATAGTTCACTCTGATGAACTATTTGCATTGAGCCAACATAACAGAAATGGTTCAATTTAACAAGAATGTGTGTGATACGCGGCAAACATGTCTATAATCAAAAATGTGTGCGAAGACCGATAATAACACACACGATTGCTGCTAATAAGACGTGTGTGTTGTGCGTTGGGATTGCATACAGAACAACAACATATATATATATATATATATATATATATATATATATATATATATACACACACACGCTTGTAAGGGCATGGTTGCATAACCAAATTAAACATCCTATTACATATGTGGATACTACACACATGACATTTGCACACACCAAAGTAAACTATTACATGCATAATTACATAGGTGGCTACTAAACACATGACATTTCCACACACCAAAGTGAACTATATATTACATGCATAATTAACTAGGATAAATGATCATCTGATCATCATCTACTTCTTGTGACACTGGTCACTACTGCTCTGCTTGTGGCTCGATCTGGCCTCATCGATTTCGTTAACGAGGCACTTTCTCATGTCAACGATCCGCCTGTGCATCTCGTAGCATGTGTACACGCTCTTGGCCACGAACCTGAGGTGAGGTTCATCCAGTTGCCACATCCGGGCCTCGTGCCAGGATACGGGACATGTTCTATTGGCATCCTCCTTCATCCTTTCATAGCATAGGTCGATGATGGCTGAGGCAAGTTCAACTAAGGAGTCCTTCATGCTGCCCCTGACCCGGTAGTGCTCACGGATTTCGACAAGGTTCTTGTAGGCCAAGCCCGTAATCCTGAGCGCTTTTACATTGTCAGTGGTTTCCATCGTAGCGAACTTGTAGTAGGTGATGTTGACGAACCTGGCAAAACGGTCCCAAGGCTCTGTGGCCATGCAGTAGTGGTAGATGAGGACATGATGGCGCATGCACAACTAGGTGACGGGATCCTTCTGGTCTATGTTGGTACGACCCCCGGTGTACTGGAGGTTGATGCCGACCACCTTGTACTTGTCTCGAGAAAGCAACTGCTCAATGGTGTTGATGTAGTCATCCACCACGGCTGGGTCAATGTGTGCACCACCAAGAGATCCGTCTCCCTCGCGTGGGTCTCCACTTTATGCTCGTCGAACTCCATTGGAGCGTCGCTAGACACCCCCTCTCTATATGTCGTCATGGGTGTACTTGTTGTGTTTTCGGGCGCGATCGAAAGGTAGAAGGGACTAAGGTTATAATGGTCGCGGGAATTAAAGGTGAAGTCAGACGGCCTAGAATATCTGCACACCCGAATGGTAGTTCTAATTTGCAGCGCGTAACTCCATCATGCCACACATAAATGCACCAATGGCGACGCGTGCGGCGCAACTGCATGCATATAGGGCCCCCGACGTGATCGTGCGCTGGCCTAGCTGCTGGCTGACCGTGCGCAGAGGGACGCGAGCAGAGCACTCCGCGGTCGCCTCAACGGCGAGCAACCATTTATATGCATATAGGAGTTGAACACGCAAGGAAAAGGTGTCCACAAGCCGAGCGCGTGGAGGTATGCGAGCAGAGCGCATCGCGGCGCCTAATGGCGAGCATAGCGTGCCGAGGGGCGTGAGCAGAGGCCGACACAGTGATACATGGCAAATAAGACGAACTATGCGAGTGATGGCGGAGACATCAAGCACGAATCAAATTAGAGTTGCGTGTGCGATACGTGGCATACACTTGATCCATCCGAGCTATTTGTGATGGAATAAGCCGTGTGTGTTGTGGGAAAATGCTTGTTGGTATATGACTATTTGCGATTGATGAATTCATCACTAACGGATTACCCAGTGTGGTCCGTGTGCGATGTTATATGCTCTTTCTACAGAACATCTATGCTCTGTGTATAGAAGAACAACATATATATATACTTGTAACATGACATGATTGCAAGACCAAATTAAACATCCAATTACGTTATATAACAAATACCATAAATATTGCAAGGTTCAAATTCTAGCTTTACAAGGCCCAAATTCAAATATTACAAGGTTCAAACTATTCAGACTGGTAAAATTCATCTTCTTCAGAATAGTTTTCATGCATTATTTCTGCGAAAGGATCAGCCACTGAGAAGTCATATAGCGGCTCGATATAGTGACTTCCGAATATTCTGTCATATGACATTACAAACTGAAATTCAGCTTGTGCAGAGCCTTTTCCATTCAGCTGTAGACGCCTGCACTCTTTAGCAATCCATTCACTTTTGTGCAGTAAATATAGGGCAAACCTCATTACCATGAGAAACCTTGCTTTCTCAACAAAGAACCTAGCAAATTTAATTTCTGGTTTGGTGCCTCGGTACTCATTAAAAGTAAGTTCTGTGAGATGAAGATCAAGGCATTAAATGGGATTGCTATATTGCCCAACATTTTCTACTTTCGGGCCTGCTAGTATCTATAAACAAACACAACATATTAGTGCATAGCTGCAGATTTGAACACTTTGGGCCTCTTTGACTTGCAGGATTTCTAAAATACATGAAAAGAGTGAAATGCCACCTTCAATCATTCATGATAAACTTTTATCATGAAAGCATGTCGGGCAAACGAATAAAACGCGTACAACACTAGCATCTCAAAAAATATATGTATTGAAATCCTCCAAATTTCCTCTAGAAATCATTCTACAGTTGTCATTGTAATCATGGGTAAATGTAACCAAAAATTGAGCTCTGTTGTGGTTAACAATTAACAGGAAAGGAGCATCACCTCGATGTATGATAGAGGCAAAGGTGTCCCGTCTTTCGATGAGATGGTGGCTATTGTTTTGGCATGCGCGAGCTCTAGTAATTGGTCCAGTATGTATAACAGCAGGGGTTGTGGGTTTAACAATGGTATTGATGTCCTCATCATCCTCCCCTTCTTGAAATGAAGTCGTCCTCGACGAAAGCTCATCTTCCTCACCCAAACAAGGCTTCAAATCTGCAATGTTAAAAGTGGGAGTAACCCCAAATTCTGCAGGCAACTCAAGTTTATATGCATTATCATTTATTTTCTCTAACACATTAAAAGGACTATCAGCACGTGGCATTAGCTTTGATTTGCGCAAATTAGGAAATCTATCCTTACGCAAATGTAACCAAACAAGATCTCCAGGTGCAAACACAACATGTTTTCTACCCTTATCTCCAACAAGTTTATATTTAGCATTCATACGCTCAATGTTTTCCTTAGTTAACTCATGCATTTTTTAAATCAATTCAACACGTTCTTTAGCATCAAAATTAACCTTCTCCGAAGATGGAAGAGGCAACAAATGAATAGGTGCACGAGGTAGGAAACCACACACAATTTCAAAAGGGCGCATCTTAGTAGTAGAATGCAATGAACGATTATAAGCGAATTCAATATGAGGCAAGCATTCTTCCCACATTTTCTTATTATTCTTCAAAATGGCCCTAAGCATAGTAGACAATGTTCTATTGACTACTTCAGTTTGTCCATCAGTTTGGGGGTGACAAGTAGTACTAAAAAGCAGTTTAGTCCCCAACTTAGCCCATAAAAATCTCCAAAAATGGCTAAGAAATTTAGTATCACGATCTAAAACAATAGTATTTGGCACACCATGCAAGCGAATAATTTCACGAAAGAACAAATCAGCAACGTTAACAACATCATTGCTTTTATGACATGGTATAAAGTGTGCTAGTTTCGAGAACCTATCCATGACAACAAGTTTGCTATCCCTCCCCTTCTTTGTTCGAGGTAAACCTAAAACAAAGTCCATAGATATATCCTCCCAAGGAACACTAGGTACAGGCAAAGGCATATATAAACATGAGGATTGAGTCGTGACTTAACTTTTTGACATGTAGTGCAGCGAGCAACAAAACGCTCAACATCCCGTCTCATCTTTGGCCAAAAGAAATGTGTAGCAAGTATATCCTCCGTCTTCTTGACGCCAAAGTGTCCCATTAATCCTCCTCCATGCGCCTCCTACAACAACAAAAGACGAACGGAGCTAGTTGGAATGCATAGCTTGTTAGCACGAAACACAAATCCATCGTTAAGAACGAACTTGTTCCAAGTTCTCCCTTCCTTACAATTCTGCAATACATCTTTAAATTCAACATCATGAACATATTGATCTTTGATAGTCTCCAAACCAAATACTTTAAAGTCAAGTTGTGAAAGCATAGTATAAGAACGAGACAATGCATCACCAATAACATTTTCTTTACCCTTCTTGTGTTTAATGACATAAGGGAAAGTCTCAATGAATTCAAACCATTTAGCATGTCTACGGTTCAGTTTTGCTTGACTTTTAATGTGTTTCAAAGATTCATGATCAGAATGTATAACAAATTCCTTGGGCCATAAATAATGTTGCCATGTTTCTAAGGTCCGAACAAGAGCATATAATTCTTTATCATAAGTAGAATAGTTCAGACTAGGCCCACTCAATTTTTTAGAAAAGGATGCAATTGCTTTGCCATCTTGTAATAACACACCTCCTAATCCAATTCCACTAGCATCACATTCAAGCTCAAAAGTCTTATTAAAATCAGGAAGTTGGAGTAAAGGAGCATGTGTCAACTTATCTTTCAATACCATGAAGGCTTCTTCATGTGCGGTACCCCAAACAAAAGGCATACCCTTCTTTGTAAGCTCATTGAGATGTGCAGCAATGGTGCTGAAATCTCTCACAAAACGCCTATAGAAACCAGCGAGGCCAAGGAAACTCCTCACTTGTGTGACCGTCTTGGGCTGCGGCCAACTCTAAATAGCTTCAATTGGCTTTATCAACTTCAATTCCATGTGGAGTAACAACATAGCCAAGAAAAGATACTCGGTCGGTGCAAAAGGTGCACTTTCCAAGGTTACCAAACAAACGTGCATCACGTAGAGCCATAAAAACAGCACGTAAATGTTCCAAATGTTCCTCCAAAGATTTTCTATAAATCAATATGTCATCAAAGTAAACTACCACAAATCGTCGCACATACGCGACGTACATACGCGACGTACCATCCTTTTTCGGCACTAAAATAATAGGAACAACACAAGGACTAAGGGATTCGTGTATATAACCTTTGTCGAGCAGTTCTTGTACTTGACGCATAATCTCCTTCGTCTCCTCTGGATTGGTACAGTATGGTGCACGGTTAGGTAATGATGCACCGGGAATTAAGTCAATTTGATGCTCAATCCCTCGAATAGGTGGTAATCCCGGTGGCACGTCTTCTGGAAATACGTCAGCGAACTCCTGCAAAATGTTAGTGACAGCAGGAGGCAAAGAGGAAGGCACGTCCTCGAATGAAAATAATGCCTCTTTGCACACAAAAGCATAGCAAGCAGATTTGTTGAAATCTAGCTCATCAATATCAGATTTTGTGGCAAGTAAACATGCACTTTTCAATTTAATTTCAGAAGCAACACTAGATGGTTTATTATTAGGTTTCATTTGTTGCTCAAGTTCTTTGGCCACAATCTGATTTTCACTCTTATTTTTCTCCTGTTTTTCTTTATTTGCTCTATTAATATCATCTTTCAAAATGGATTCAGGAGTCATAGGAAGCAAAGTAATATTTTTATCATTATGAACAAGAGTATACTGATTGTTTCTACCATGGTGTACAAATTTTTTATCAAATTGCCATGGTCTACCAAGTAATAAGGAACATGCTTGCATAGGTACCACATCACAATCAACATAATCAGCATATGTAGAGATACGAAAATGCACACGAACAGTACGTGTTACCTTAACCTTGCCACTGTTGTTGAACCATTGGATGTAGTAAGAATGTGGATGTGGTCTTGATGAGGACATGACTACCTTGGATATGACCAAAAATATTGCATATATGCATATTTGTCAGGTGATTTCTAGTGCAAACTATTCGATAATCTATTTATGTTATCCAGAACAAAAATACTTCACACACTTTTGTGTTTTGTCTAATTGCAGGTGTATGGGACATTTGTACAATCCACATATGAAGATAAGGAAGAAAGAGATGTTTATTTGCTGTCCAAAAAGTTCTCTCACGTCACTTTTGGCCCAAGAGAAGATAGAGTCCAAGTCTCTCATGTTCTGGATTCAGATTCGGACTGCACAGACACACCTGACTCAAAACGCACACAAGTTTTTCATACGGACTCCGAATTGGGTGATTCTTTTTTTGTTGGAAACTAGATTTCGTGCACTTTCCAACCCAATTGGAATCACCTTCAAATTCGTCCGGAGCGTTGAGTTGTGGACGAAACAATCTGATGCTGCAGCAGAATCCGAGTCAAACTACAAGTCCAAAGGTGTTACATCACCTCCACTTGGGCCCATTGGCCTTGTACGACCTAGATTTAGTTTTAGGCTGCCTTGGGACGTACTCCCACCTCCTTGGCCGCCACCCCTTGCTCCTATATAAGTAGATCCATCTAGTAGCTTTTGCTTGGGATTTGTTTAGTTAAAAGTTAGCCATTGCAACTTCGTGTACTTCATTTGTGTCCAACGACCAGACCAAGACCCCTTACGGATCCCCACCTTTATCAATACTTCATATATATTCGCAATATTCAGATTGCTTTTATCATATTCTTGCTCGTTCTTCGATTGCTTGCAGGAATAGACCTTCGTGGTCAGGTTGATCGTGCTCCGGCGTGGTCAATAACCTCAGGAGATTGGTTTAGCGATTGCTAAGGCGCAACGTCGTGCACGTTTGTAGTCGGATCATCAAAGTCGTCTCCACCAAATCGGTAGTATCATCTCATCGAAAGATCGGGACACCCCGCCTCTATCAAGTGGTATCAGTTTTAAGGTTGCTCGGTGAGAATTTCCAGTTTTCCTAGATTAGATTTACTTTCTTACCTATTGTCCAAGAAAAAGCCACAAAAAAGAGTTAGATCTATTCATCCTTGGTCCAAGCCAGTCTGAGCCTTTGCAATTTTCTTTTCATTGATTGCATAGTTGAATTATCGATTGCATCATCGTGTCGAGTTGCTGGTCTTAGTGTCTAGTTCGTTTAGAGTTTCGAGTTCTGTTCACATTAGTCACGCCACCGCTGCATCATTATCTCTTCCGCTGTCCACCACCCATCCATCAATTTCCACCACGTGCTACCCACCATTCATTGTCATAATAATAGTTGAGATCGTTCACATCTTCACTTGATCCAATCTGCATCTTATCTAGTTTGTTTTGGAAAGAGGGAGAAAAAAAAGAGAGAAAAAAAACAAGAGAAAAAAAAGGAAAAAAAAAGTCAGAGAAAAAAAAAGGAGAAAAAGAAAAAAAAAGCGTGAGAAAAAAAGAGAGAAGAAAAAAAATTGGATCTATCTAGAATCAATCTCGTACCTGAATTCGGATTGGAATCTGTTTTGCGCACTGTTCAGTAAAACAAGTGTATCTTCCTCATACGAAGTCCGTTTTGGCTCCGTGAGTACTCAAATTGAAGATAGCGACGAGCCGAATTTAAATAGTTGAAGAAGCTGGTTCAATATTTGACACCTCAAAATCGGCTTCTAAATAGGTATTTTTGCCCTCCGAAGTTCGTGAACACAGCTTCTTCCAATTTTTCAGGCCAGTTTTAGAATTCTTTGACTCCTCATATCAACTCGGAATTGAGTGATTCTTTTTGCATTGGAAAGCTTGAGTTAGTAGCATTCTTTGAAAGAATTTATTAGAAAATTGTCTCAAACTTTTCAAGAGGAAAGTTGGAGAGAGAGTTGTTGTATATCCTACTTGGCAGTTGTTTTTCATCATTATCTTCACTGCCGTTGTGATCTTCACTTATATCTTGCTGTCAAGAGCTACTTAGTATCCTTCATTGATGCTAGTTGTGCTACGCCGTGACCTTATTAGTGTTCTAGGCTCACGTCTCTAGTCCGGTCTAGCCTAGGACCAGCACAGTACCGTCGTTGAGCGTTTATTCAACATTGCATCTTTGAATTGATTATTGCTAATCTTTTGCTACCATATATAGCCAACCCAGCTCCACATATTTCTACACCGTGTATACGTACGCTCCCCTGGCAATCGCTTTACTCAATATTCGGAGTTACTTGACACCGCTGGTTGCCGATCACCGCCTGCTGCATGGTAAGAACTTGTAAGACATTGATATTTGCTTTACTGTGAGCGTTTTACCACCACATCCTAGTAGTTATAGGAACATTATTTTTGGGTTTTGTTTCTTGTTCTACTAATCATGACAGGATCCAGAGTCAATTCATGGGCTTTGTCGATCGCGGGAGACGTGCCACCACCTTTGCAAATACCACAACCGTCACGAGAGGTGCACAAACATCCAAATGCACATGATCAGGTTAATGTATCTATACCACCATTTAATGGCCGTTTTAAACCTGCTTTATATATTGAATGGGAGTTCGACATAAAAAATATATTTAATTCCCATAATTTCAATGAACATAAAAAGGTTAAGGTTGCGGTTGGTTCTTTCACTGGTTATGCTTTGGTTTAGTGGAGTGCATATTGTCGGTTACACCCTGATTATATTCCTACTACTTGGGATGATTTGAAACTTGCCATGCGACATACTTTCGTCCCTGCTTATTATACTCGTGACATGATTAAGAAGTTGCAACACTTAAAACAAGGTAGTGAAACTGTAACAAAATATTATGATGATTTACAAACTACCTTGTTGCATTCCTCTTTAGAAGAAAGTGAAGATGATTTTATGGATAGATTTTGGGGAGGATTAAACCGTGATATTCAAGAGATACTAATTCATGAAGAGTGTTATCCTATGGACCATTTGTTTCATCTTGCTTGCAAAGCTGAACAGGAAATAAAACGACGTGTTGGCCACGAGGAGAACAAGCGCACGGTGCACATTCCAAGAGTTGATATGATTGTTCCTTCAACTATTAGGCATACTATGACAACCACATCCGTTGTTGTCAGGACTACATCACCTCCACCATGTGACACATCGCCCCCGAGAGTGGCTACATCATCTGAGTTGATCATAAGAGGTAATGACAAAGGTACTGATCTTCCATCTCTACATGAGAATGATGAATGCCTTGTCAATTTGAATGCACCATCTGATGAGCTACCCACTACTTTGATCACACCACCTATTTTAGAGGACTACGTTGATAATTTGACTTTGCCATGTGATCAAACAACTGAAATACCAACAATTTTGAGTGCATCCATTGAATTAACTATTGATGCAAAAGAACCAATGTTTAATCATTTTGATATGACCTCTAATCTTGATGATGATTCTGTGTTGAATGACTTATTGCATGTTTGCTTATTTAAGCATGTTGTAGCATGTAAATTTGATGCAAGTAAGGTTTATTCACCAATGTTGGGATGGTTTAATGATGAACATTGTCAATCTTTTGAAATGAATAAGAGCTTCACTTATATGTGCAAACTGAGTTGCAATATTTTCATGCCTTCTACTTCTTGTGCTAATTTTTTGGCTTTAGATTTTATGAACTATGCAAGTTACTCATCTATTCATGTGTCATATATGCAAAAATCAAGGGAAGTAAAAATGGATGACATATACATATAGAACATGTACACCTTGTCTCTTTTGTTAGCCACATTTCAGATTAAGCAACGCCGAGGACGGCTTTATTTTCAAGAAGGGGAGGATGATGAGGACATGACTACCTTGGATATGACCAAAAATATTGCATATATGCATATTTGTCAGGTGATTTCTAGTGCAAACTATTCGATAATCTATTTATGTTATCCAGAACAAAAATACTTCACACACTTTTGTGTTTTGTCTAATTGCAGGTGTATGGGACATTTGTACAATCCACATATGAAGATAAGGAAGAAAGAGATGTTTATTTGCTGTCCAAAAAGTTCTCTCACGTCACTTTTGGCCCAAGAGAAGATAGAGTCCAAGTCTCTCACGTTCTGGATTCAGATTCGGACTGCATAGACACACCTGACTCAAAACGCACACAAGTTTTTCATACGGACTCCGAATTGGGTGATTCGTTTTTTGTTGGAAACTAGATTTCGTGCACTTTCCAACCCAATTGGAATCACCTTCAAATTCGTCCGGAGCGTTGAGTTGTGGACGAAACAATCTGATGCTGCAGCAGAATCCGAGTCAAACTACAAGTCCAAAGGTGTTACATCACCTCCACTTGGGCCCATTGGCCTTGTACGACGTAGATTTAGTTTTAGGCTGCCTTGGGACGTACTCCCACCTCCTTGGCCGCCACCCCTTGCTCCTATATAAGTAGATCCATCTAGTAGCTTTTGCTTGGGATTTGTTTAGTTAAAAGTTAGCCATTGCAACTTCGTGTACTTCGTTTGTGTCCAACGACCAGACCAAGACCGCTTACGGATCCCCACCTTTATCAATACTTCATATATATTCGCAATATTCATATTGCTTTTATCATATTCTTGCTCGTTCTTCGATTGCTTGCAGGAATAGACCTTCGTGGTCAGGTTGATCGTGCTCCGGCGTGGTCAATAACCTCAGGAGATTGGTTTAGCGATTGCTAAGGCGCAACGTCGTGCACGTTTGTAGTCGGATCATCAAAGTCGTCTCCACCAAATCGGTAGTATCATCTCATCGAAAGATCGGGACACCCCGCCTCTATCAGGTCTTGTGGTGAGAGATAGCTTCTCCACCATCTCCATGCTAGCCAAGTTATTGCAGCTCCCTCCATCTATGACGACGCGAACAGAACGTTCCTTCACAACTCCCTTTGTATGGAACAAATTCTGCCTCTGATTTTGCTCAGCTTGTGTAACCTGCACACTCAAAACACGTTGAGCAACTAAACATTCATACCTGTCAGCATCTTCAGCAGCCATGTATTGCGTCTCATGATCAGAATCCTCTCCACCGTGTTCTTCATGTGTAATAAGAGCCAAAGTCTCCTCATCATAGTCACTAGCGGACTCATACCCACCATCCTCAGTAGCAATCATCACGCACTGAGATTGGCATTCTCTCGCAAAATGTCCTCTTCCCTTACAACGACGACAAATAATATCACTTGTGTGCCCTGTTGGTGCCATGGAAGAAGAAGAGCTCTGCGCAGGCCCGGTAGGTGTGCCCTTGGCAGATAGTGGTGGTTGTGCCTTCTTTCTTGTAGCACGGCTGGAGGTGGCACCTGATGGAGGTGCTGGTGGAGTGGAAGTAGAAGATGCATGTGGTGTCCATGATGAAGATCGACTTGCAGAAAAGTTAGTTCGCGCCAATGCCTGTCGATCCCGCACTTCATGTTTAGCTTTACAAGCAAGATGGAATAAACGAGTGATATTAGTATACTCCTTATACTCTAGAATGGTCTGAATCTCTCTATTTAATCCACCCATAAAACGTGCAAGCATAGCTTCATTCTGCTCAACAATACCACTTCTAATCATGCCAGTTTGTAATTCCAGATAATATTCTTCTACAGAATTTTTTCCTTGTCTTAAGCGCTGCAATTTTTGAAGTAATTCACGTTGATAATATGGTGGAACCCAACGAGTACGCATAGCAGTTTTCAAAGCAGCCCAAGTAGCTGGAATAGGATATAATCTACAATGTTCAGACCACCAAACACATGCAAAGCTAGTGAAAGCATAAAGAGCAGCAGGAACACGTCTCTCCTCAGGATATTGTAAACATGTAAATCGTTGTTCAGTTTCTAACTCCCATGTAAGATATATATCAGGAACATATCTACCCTCAAATGGTGGAATATTCAATTTTAGTTTAGGAAGATGGTCATGTACCTCAGGTGGTAGTGCAGCCCTACCGTTGCAATGATATGCATGAGGACGACCTGGTGGTGGTGGTGCTGGTGGTTGCACGTAGTTCTGATTTTGATCAACCTCATCCTCGTAATGGTCCTCCACCTCTGCAGTAGTAGCAGGAGCGACAGAAGTACCAACAGTAGGTACAGCACCACCAGAAGTTTGACCAGTCTCAATGGGAACGCGTTGTGCTCGTCCCACTTGATTTGGAAGACGATGTTGTTGTTGTTGTAGAGGTGCGACAGGTGCAGCGGGCGGTTTAAGACGCGAGAGCAATTCATTAAACTTGTTATCGAGCTTTGTTTCGAACGCCTTCTCAATGCCATCTATCTTCTCCATGGCCTCTTCAAATCTGTTTAGCACATCTTCCATCTGTCCACTCATCATTTGTTGAAACTTATCATGTAACTCTTTGTTCATCATGTTCTCCCAGTCAATCGCGTCGGGTTGTGATCCTATCATGGTTAGTAGCAATAGAAACACACAAGAATATGATCCTACAGACTACTAGAAAATGGAGGTGGTGGAGTGTCACAAATCCATCAAGCAAATCTCTAATTCTTACCAGTTCTTACCCAGCAGCAGGCGGTGATCGACAACCGTCGTAGTCAAAACTCTCAAAGCTTGGATAGAGCGATTACCAGGGAGAGTCAAACGCACGACGTAGATGTATGTGGAGCTAGGAAGGCTTATAATATGGTAGCGAAAAGGGTCAGCAATAATCAATTCAGAGATGCAAAGTTGAATAAACGCTCAATGACGATACCGTGCTGGTCCTAGGCTAGACCGTGCTAGAGACGCGAGCCTAGAACACTAACAAAATCATGGCGCTCCACGTAAAAAAGGGAGGAGCACGCTCTAATTTTTTTCTTTTTTTCACTTTTTTTTGCACTTTTTTCCTCTTTTTTTTGCTCCGCAACAATTTTTTTTTCGAAAAAGTCTACAAATGGTCTAAAAACTGCCTAGCCAAAATAGTCCAGACTTAGTTTTTTTTGAGTTTGGAACTATTTTTCTTCTGCGGATGGCTCGAAAGTTGGGGAGTCCTACTCTGTCACGACTAGAAGTATCGCATGATCTGGAACTCGAAAACAAAGCAACAAATACTGGACTCGGACTAGTACTGGTGGCGGAGATGAATCTGGTGGAAACTCGGACTGGTGGCGGATATATGTAGGACGGTGGAACTCGGACTGGTGGTGAATCGGTGATGGACGTGGACTCGGATTATCGTGATGGCGGTGGATATGCGGAATATGGTAGCGGTGATGACGATGGTGGTATATGGCAGCGGTGATGATGATGATGCGGCGGCGGCGTGACTACTTGTGAACAGAACTCGAAACTCTAAAGGACTAGACACTAAGACCAGCAACCAGACACGATGATGCAACCGCAAATTCAACACAGCAAATACAGAAAAGATTATGCAAAGGCTCAGATTGGTTCGGATAGGATGAACTAACCCTATTTTTTTGGCTTTTTCGTGGATTATAGGTATGAAGAACAGACTCGATCTAAACTACGAAAAACTGTAAAATCTCACTGAGCAACCTGGAAATCTGATACCACTAGATAGAGGCAAAGGTGTCCCGTCTTTCGATGAAATGGTGGCCATCGTTTTGGAGGAAGTCGACTTTGACGATCCGACTACGAACATGCGAGGACGCCACGCAAAGAAATCGCTAAACCAACTCCGAGAGGTTATTGACCACGCCGGAGCACGATCAACCTGACCACGAAGGTTTGTTTCCTGCGAGCAAACGAAGAACAAGCAAGAAACTGAGATTGCAATCTGGATATTGCGAATATAAGATGAAAGCTTTATTGATCAAGGTGGGGTTCTGTGATGCCTTTGTCTGGTCGTTCAACACAAATGAAGTACGCGAAGTTGCAGCTATGGAGAACTTTAATATAAACAAAACCCAAAGTCTAAACGATGCCCTAAGGGCTGTATATATGAAGGAGAGAGGGGGAATTTCGTGGCCCTTGGTGGAGGGGTCCGAAACCAACCCTAACTCTTGTTTCCCCATACATACAGACTATAAAAACAGCCTATACTTAAGTACTTCGAGAATACATGGGCCTAGCCCAATAATAAGGTGATGCAACACCTAAAATAGCCTCTGGACGAAATTTATGAAGTGGCATCTTGTATATTTTGTCCAAGGCTTCATGCACTCATTATGGTGGCTTCAAAGTCCTGGAATCATCACTTCTAACTCCGTTCTTGTTCCCCTTGCGCATGCCATCATCTCCATGCTTGAACTTGCTCCAAGGTTCATCTTTCTTGTCCAAGCTAGGCCCTTCATTTGTAAGCAAAACAAATTTATCCAATTTAGGCAGCATCATATTCTTATGAACATTAGAATCGTTACCAAGAAATGAAAGTACCTGATAATTCAATTGGCGTGCGCGAGCTCTAGTAACTGGTCCAGTATGTATAACAGCAGGGGCTGTGGGTGTAACAATGGTATTGATGTCATCATCAATGTATAGCTTCTCCATGCAAGGAAAGCATATAAAAAATCTAACAACTTCATCTAGATCGGGGCCGACAGACTGTAGTGCCAAGATCTTCACTGTGCGCAGAGGCCGGGTAAAGCTTGAGGGAATCCTTTTCTGGATTAAAGGCGAACATATAGATCAACAACAATTAGATAAAATGTGTTACCTGATAATATATAAGAAGGAGAAGAAGAGGACTGTTGTACCTGAACGGATAATGATCCAGTAACAAGTTCGTTGAATTCAGGACATGAATAGCCCAACACTATCAATTTCGGTGTGTGAATGACCCTGATTCTTGCTGGACCTAATTTATCATGTACATACAGTCTCTCGAGAAAGGCACATTCTCAATGAAAATACCATGAAACACCTCAACTAACAGCCTTGTGCGGCGCCAGCAATGCACATAAATTGCACGAACATTCGTCGAGGTGATGTGGAGACTACTGAACCCATCCATCGCGTGAAGATGAAGGTACTCAAGCGATGTACAACCGACGAGTAGGCGCTCCAAATCCTCCTTCGAGTTGCAGATGGAAATGAGCTCAAGGAGCTTAAGTTAAGGGAGATGAAGAGCGCGTGCGGCATTGATCCGGGGGAAAATGCGCCACCTGAATGTAGCGCGGCTTAGCGTGGGCGTGAGGCTGAACACGGACGGTGACAAAGAGCAAGGACGTCTAGCATGAAGGTTGAGAACCTCGAGCCGATCCAGGGCTAGGGATATGAACCAGTAGTGCAACCTGGGTTTGGTCTTGTTGTGGGGACTCAGCCTGCCGATAGCAAGGCGTCTCATTGGCTCAGGGTTCGTGGTGAGGACGTGGGACAATGCATCCAGCGTTGCTGCTCCCCGCCGCAGAACTCGTGGTCCAGGGGGTGTAGTCCAGAGGGGGTGCCACCGCCGCGAGAGGACAATGGTCCGCATGCCATATTTGATGGGGAGGTGGGATATGATGGTTACCAACATCTCGTCAGGGAGGCTGCTGATGAAGTCCATGTTCACCGAAGGCTCTTGCGGTTCTGGCTCGACCCGCCCCCGCTTGTTGGCTGGCTCGTCCTCCATCTCGCAGTAGGCGGAGATCCTTGGCGGCGGTGCTTGTAGATGAGAATGGAGGACTGTTCTATGTACCTTCCCGAGCGGCCAAAATAAAAGTTCAAAACTAGCAATAAATTGTAGCGCTCACGGCGTGCACGGTTGACTGCTCACAGTCATCCCGTCTAATCAAACAGCTGCCCGCAGTAGTAAATGGTTAGCTGAACGCCGATGGTTTGACTAATACGACCGTTTGCAATAATAAGGTGGTGGCTATTTATTAAAAATGACTAGGAAAATCAATATATAAAAAGGCGAAACAAACCCTAAATAATTTCATATGTTTAGTACAGTTGCATGTTGCCTTTGTAAAATAAATCAAGGGCGGGAATATACACCGTATGTCGTTTTGCGACCAGATCATGTGACCAAGTTCGCTCTCGGAACCATAAGGCTTCTTGGTAGAAGCTCCAGTTTGTATGAAAGAAAATATGTGTCAAAGCCAAGTTGAAAAGCGCAGCAATATCTAACCCCGGCTTATAGAAGGTACAAAAGCACGATGATTAATTGTTCATTAGGTTTACATAAAATCCAGATTGAACAGGACAATAACAACTAACTCAACCAAAGTTTTGAGCGGTCACAGTGAAAGGGAATGATCTGATCCATAAAATCAAGATCCTAGACCAAAAAATCTACTAGTACATGAAAACAAGTTGTTGTAAATAGAAGCCGAGCACGTTCGGAAGCCCTCTTGTCCACCTGAAACTTCTTTTTATGTTGTTCAATGTGTCCATCCGTGAGAAAGTGTCGGTCAAAAAACTTAATCCTCATGGACAATAGTACTATCACATTCAACAGGAAGAATGTGACAAAGCTAGTGTTTTGCATGGTTGAATGCATATCCTTGCAATGTTATTGTCCTCAAACGAATGTCATGAGAACTGAGAAAATCCTGGTGCTTCTTATGCCACTGATTGGTTATACGTTTTTGTCCATGTACTTTAGCCTGAATAGAGATGAAGACTGTAAATAGTTAATATTTAAAAAAATAGTACAGCTGAATGGTTAGTTCTAGTAAAGTAGATCAATGTGCTTGATATCATCACCTGTATATACAAATTATCCAGACATAGAAAGCATCGCAGCAAACCGATAACCATCTTCAGATCAAATCACCACATACTGATATGTAAGGTCTTGGTAGGGTACCCATGGACAAACTCTTCATTGAGCATAGAACATAATATTAGTACCAAAAGCATGCTCCATGATTATATAAAGATTATGCGAACGAATCAAAAATGCAGCTTACGATTACAAAAGCGTTGATGATATAAAATGATGCAGAGCATTCCAAGGTCATCCCCACGGACCTACCTACATCTCCCACGACACCAGTTGGACCAATGACAAGAGCTCGAGCAAAGGCTATCAAAGATAAGGTGAACTCGCCTGTCTCCGAACTACCACTCCCTACACATGAGACATGTCTACTACCCAAAGCGGAGATCCTATGTGTGATCAGGTATTTGGAGGAAGGCCACGGATCAGCTAAACCCAACGGGAAAGATGGCGAGGACACCAAGTACAAGGAACAAAAGAAGAGCTGCCAGGAAATCTCCAGGCACGGGACGACTGATAGAGGCGGGGTGTCCCGATCTTTCTATGAGATGATAACTATCGATTTGGTGGAGACGACTTTGACGATCCGACTACAAACGTGCACGACGTTGCGCCTTAGCAATCGCTAAACCAATCTCCTGAGGTTACTGACAATGCCGGAAGTACGATCAGCCTGACCACGAAGGTCTATTCCTGCAAGCAATCGAAGAACGAGCAAGAATATGATAAAGCAATCTGAATATTGCAAATATATATGAGGTATTGATAATGGTGGGGATCCGTAAGCGGTCTTGGTCTGGTCGTTGGACACAAACGAAGTACACGCAGTTGCGTTGGCTAACTTTTAACTAAACAAATCCCAAGGAAAAGCTACTAGATGGATCTACTTATATAGGAGCAAGGGGTGGAGGCCAAGGAGGTGCGAGGACGTCCCAAGTCAGCCTAAAACTAAATCTAGGTCGTACAAGGCCAATGGGCCCAAGTGGAGGTGATGTAACACCTTTGGACTTGTAGTTTGACTCGGATTCTGCTGCAGCATCAGATTGTTTCGTCCACAACTCAACGCTCCGGACGAATTTGAAGATGATTCCAATTGGGTTGGAAAGTGCACGAAATCTAGTTTCCAACAAAAAACGAATCACCCAATTCGGAGTCCGTATGAAAAACTTGTGTGCGTTTTGAGTCAGGTGTGTCTGTGCAGTCCGAATCTGAATCCAGAACGTGAGAGACTTGGACTCTATCTTCTCTTGGGCCAAAAGTGACGTGAGAGAACTTTTTGGACAGCAAATAAACATCTCTTTCTTCCTTATCTTCATATGTGGATTGTACAAATGTCCCATACACCTGCAATTAGACAAAACACAAAAGTGTGTGAAGTATTTTTGTTCTGAATAACATAAATAGATTATTGAATAGTTTGCACAAGAAATCACCTGACAAATATGCATATATGCAATATTTTTGGTCATATCCAAGGTAGTCATGTCCTCATCATCCTCCCCTTCTTGAAAATAAAGCCGTCCTCGGCGTTGCTTAATCTGAAATGTGGCTAACAAAAGAGACAAGGTGTACATGTTGTATATGTATATGTCATCCATTTTTACTTCCCTTGATTTTTGCATATATGACACATGAATAGATGAGTAACTTGCATAGTTCATAAAATCTAAAGCCAAAAAAGTAGCACAAGAAGTAGAAGGCATGAAAATATTGCAACTCAGTTTGCACATATAAGTGAAGCTCTTATTCATTTCAAAAGATTGACAATGTTCATCATTAAACCATCCCAACATTGGTGAATAAACCTTACTTGCATCAAATTTACATGCTACAACATGCTTAAATACGCAAACATGCAATAAGTCATTCAACACAGAATCATCACCAAGATTAGAGGTCATATCAAAATGATTAAACATTGGTTCTTTTGCATCAATAGTTAATTCAATGGGTGCACTCAAAATTGTTGGTATTTCAGTTGTTTGATCACATGGCAAAGTCAAATTATCAACGTAGTCCTCTAAAATAGGTGGTGTGATCAAAGTAGTGGGTAGCTCATCAGATGGTGCATTCAAATTGACAAGGCATTCATCATTCTCATGTAGAGATGAAAGATCAGTACCTTTGTCATTACCTCTTATGATCAACTCAGATGATGTAGCCACTCTCGGGGGCGATGTGTCACATGGTGGAGGTGATGTAGTCCTGACAACAACGGATGTGGTTGTCATAGTATGCCTAGTAGTTGAAGGAACAATCATATCAACTCTTGGAATGTGCACCGTGCGCTTGTTCTCCTCGTGGCCAACACGTCGTTTTATTTCCTGTTCAGCTTTGCAAGCAAGATGATAGAGGCGGGGGTGTCCCGATCTTTCGATGAGATGATAACTATCGATTTGGTGGAGACGACTTTGACGATCCGACTACAAACGTGCACGACGTTGCGCCTTAGCAATCGCTAAACCAATCTCCTGAGGTTACTGACGATGCCGGAAGCACGGTCAGCCTGACCACGAAGGTCTATTCCTGCAAGCAATCGAAGAACGAGCAAGAATATGATAAAGCAATCTGAATATTGCAAATATATATAAGGTATTGATAATGGTGGGGATCCGTAAGCGGTCTTGGTCTGGTCGTTGGACACAAACGAAGTACACGAAGTTGCAATGGCTAACTTTTAACTAAACAAATCCCAAGGAAAAGCTACTAGATGGATCTACTTATATAGGAGCAAGGGGTGGCGGCCAAGGAGGTGGGAGGACGTCCCAAGGCAGCCTAAAACTAAATCTAGGTCGTACAAGGCCAATGGGCCCAAGTGGAGGTGATGTAACACCTTTGGACTTGTAGTTTGACTCGGATTCTGCTGCAGCATCAGATTGTTTCGTCCACAACTCAACGCTCCGGACGAATTTGATGGTGATTCCAATTGGGTTGGAAAGTGCACGAAATCTAGTTTCCAACAAAAAAAGAATCACCCAATTCGGAGTCCGTATGAAAAACTTGTGTGCGTTTTGAGTCAGGTGTGTCTGTGCAGTCCGAATCTGAATCCAGAACGTGAGAGACTTGGACTCTATCTTCTCTTGGGCCAAAAGTGACGTGAGAGAACTTTTTGGACAGCAAATAAACATCTCTTTATTCCTTATCTTCATATGTGGATTGTACAAATGTCCCATACACCTGCAATTAGACAAAACACAAAAGTGTGTGAAGTATTTTTGTTCTGGATAACATAAATAGATTATTGAATAGTTTGCACTAGAAATCACCTAACAAATATGCATATATGCAATATTTTTTGTCATATCCAAGGTAGTCATGTCCTCATCATCCTCCCCTTCTTGAAAATAAAGCCGTCCTCGGCGTTGCTTAATCTGAAATGTGCCTAACAAAAGAGACAAGGTGTACATGTTGTATATGTATATGTCATCCATTTTTACTTCCCTTGATTTTTGCATATATGACACATGAATAGATGAGTAACTTGCATAGTTCATAAAATCTAAAGCCAAAAAATTAGCACAAGAAGTAGAAGGCATGAAAATATTGCAACTCAGTTTGCACATATAAGTGAAGCTCTTATTCATTTCAAAAGATTGACAATGTTCATCATTAAACCATCCCAACATTGGTGAATAAACCTTACTTGCATCAAATTTACATGCTACAACATGCTTAAATAAGCAAACATGCAATAAGTCATTCAACACAGAATCATCACCAAGATTAGAGGTCATATCAAAATGATTAAACTTTGGTTCTTTTGCATCAATAGTTAATTCAATGGGTGCACTCAAAATTGTTGGTATTTCAGTTGTTTGATCACATGGCAAAGTCAAATTATCAACGTAGTCCTCTAAAATAGGTGGTGTGATCAAAGTAGTGGGTAGCTCATCAGATGGTGCATTCAAATTGACAAGGCATTCATCATTCTCATGTAGAGATGGAAGATCAGTACCTTTGTCATTACCTCTTATGATCAACTCAGATGATGTAGCCACTCTCGGGGGCGATGTGTCACATGGTGGAGGTGATGTAGTCCTGACAACAACGGATGTGGTTGTCATAGTATGCTTAGTAGTTGAAGGAACAATCATATCAACTCTTGGAATGTGCACCGTGCGCTTGTTCTCCTCGTGGCCAACACGTCGTTTTATTTCCTGTTCAGCTTTGCAAGCAAGATGAAACTTCTAAAGAGGATAACACTCTTCATGAATTAGTATCTCTTGAATATCACGGTTTAATCCTCCCCAAAATCTATCCATAAAATCATCTTCACTTTCTTCTAAAGAGGAATGCAACAAGGTAGTTTGTAAATCATCATAATATTTTGTTACAGTTTCACTACCTTGTTTTAAGTGTTGCAACTTCTTAATCATGTCACGAGTATAATAAGCAGGGACGAAAGTATGTCGCATGGCAAGTTTCAAATCATCCCAAGTAGTAGGTATATAATCAGGGTGTAACCGACAATATTCACTCCACCAAACCAAAGCATAACCAGTGAAAGAACCAACCGCAACCTTAACCTTTTTATGTTCATTGAAATTATGGGAAGCAAATATATTTTTTATGTCGAACTCCCATTCAATATATAAAGCAGGTTTAAAACGGCCATTAAATGGTGGTATAGATACATTAACCTGATCGTGTGCATTTGGATGTTTGTGCACCTCTCGTGACGGTTGTGGTATTTGCAAAGGTGGTGGCACGTCTCCCGCGATCGACAAAGCCCATGAATTGACTCTGGATCCTGTCATGATTAGTAGAACAAGAAACAAAACCCAAAAATAATGTTCCTATAACTACTAGGATGTGGTGGTAAAACGCTCACAGTAAAGCAAATATCAATGTCTTACAAGTTTTTACCCAAGGTAGTCATGTCCTCATCAACGACTGAGGCCTGTCGGACGTCCAATGCCTGGAGCATTAGCCAGCCAGAGAACGCTCTAGTGGCCGGACGATCGAAGCCGACCGGATGTCTGACACGCTCCAGCCTCCGGACGACCGAGCCCCTCTAGACGACTAGCGCCACCATCCCCGAACCAAAACGTCAGAAGTACGGAGACCACCAAACGACCGATGCCCCGAACGTCCGACGCCAGCAGGAAATCCAAGATCGACCATCCCGAGCCAAAACGACGGACTTCCAACACTTGTGTGTTGACCGCGTGTTGAGTCGAAGCCCATGTACGCCTTCCTCCACTTAGACTATATATGCTCCTCCTGATGAGGACATCAATACCATTGTTACACCCACAGCCCCTGCTGCTATACATACTGGACCAATTACTAGAGCTCGCGCACGCCAACTAAATTACTAGGTACTTTTGTTTCTTGGTAATGATTCTAATGTTCATGAGAATATGATGCTGCCTAAATTGGATACATTTGTTTTGCTTACAAATGAAGGGCCTAGCTTGGAGAAGGATGAACATTGGAGCAAGAACAAGCATGGAGATGATGGCATGCGCAAGGGGAACAAGAACAGAGTTACAAGTGATGATTTTAGGTCTTTGAAGCCACCATAACTTGTGCATGAAGCCTTGGACGAAATATACAAGATGTCACTTCATAAATTTCGTCCAGAGGCTATTATAGGTGTTGCGTCACCTTTTTATTGGGCCAGGCCCATGTAATTTCGAAATACATAAGTATAGGCTATTTTTAGAGTCCGTATGTGTGGGGAAACAAGAGATAGGGTTGATTTCGGACCCCTCCACCAAGGGCCACGAAATTCCCCCTATCTTCCTCCATATATACAGCCCTTAGGGCACCGTTTAGACTTTGGGTTTTGTTTAGATTAAAGTTCGCCATAGCTGCAACTTCGCGTACTTGGTTTGTGTTCAACGACCAGACAAAGGCGTCACAGAACCCCACCTTGATCAATAAAGCTTTCATCTTATATTCGCAATATCCAGATTGCAATCTCAGTTTCTTGCTTGTTCTTCGTTTGCTCGCAGGAAACAGACCCTCGTGGTCAGGTTGATCGTGCTCCGGCATGGTCAATAACCTCTCGGAGTTGGTTTAGCGATTGCTAAGGCGCGACGTCCTCGCACGTTCGTAGTCGGATCATCAAAGTCGACTTCCACCAAAGTGATACCCATCATCTCATCGAAAGACGGGACACCTTTGCCTCTATCAAGTGGTATCAGATTTCCAGGTTGCTCGGTGAGATTTTACAGTTTTTCGTAGTTTAGATCGAGTCTGTTCTTCAAACCTACAGTCCACGAAAAAGCCACAAAAAAAATTAGGGTTAGTTCATCATATCCGAACCAATCCGAGCCTTTGCATAATCTTTTTAGGGTTTTGCTTTGTTGAATTTGCGGTTGCATCGTCGTGTCTAGTTGCTGGTCGAGTCTAGTCTTTTAGAGTTTCGAGTTTTGGTCATAAGTTGTCACGCTGCCGCCGCACCACCATCATCGCCCCTGCCATCTACCACCACCGCTTATCCGCCACCGCTTCGAATCCGTATATAACCTTTGTCGAGAAGCTCTTGTACTTGACGCATAATCTCCTTCGTCTCCTCTGGATTGGTACGGTATGGTGCACGGTTTGGCAGTGAAGCACCGGTAATTAAGTCAATCTGATGCTCAATCCCTCGAATAGGCGGTAATCCCGGTGGCACGTCTTGTGGAAAAACGTCAGCGAACTCCTGCAAAATGTTAGAGACAGCAGGAGGCAAAGAGGAAGGCACGTCCTCGAATGAAAATAATGCCTCTTTGCACACAAAAGCATAGCAAACAGATTTGCTGAAATCTAGCTCATCAATATCAGATTTGGTGGCAAATAAACATGCACTTTTCAATTTAATTTCAGAAGCAACACTAGATGGTTTATTATTAGGCTTAATTTGTTGCTCAAATTCTTTTGCCACAATCTGATTTTCACTCTTATTCTTCTCCTGTTGTGCTTTATTAGCTCTATTAATATCATCTTTCAAAATGGAATCAGGAGTCATAGGAAGCAATGTAATATTTTTATCCTTATGAACAAGAGTATAGTGATTGTTTCTACCATGGTGTACAGAATTTTTATCAAATTGCCATGGTCTACCAAGTAATAAGGAACATGCTTGCATAGGTACCACATCACAATCAACATAATCAGCATATGTAGAGATACTAAAATGCACACGAACAGTACGTGTTACCTTAACCTTGCCGCTGTTGTTGAACCATTGGATGTAGTAAGGATGTGGATGTGGTCTTGTGGTGAGAGAAAGCTTCTCCACCATCTCCATGCTAGCCAAGTTGTTGCAGCTCCCTCCGTCTATTATGACGCGCACAGAACGTTCCTTCACAACTCCCTTGGTATGGAACAAATTGTGCCTCTGATTTTGCTCAGCTTGTGTGACCTGGACACTCAAAACACGTTGAGCAACTAAACATTCATACCTGTCAGCGTCTTCAGGAGCCATGTATTGCGTCTCATGATCAGAATCATCTCCACCATGTTCTTCACGTGTAATAAGAGCCAATGTCTCCTCATCATAGTCACTAGCGGACTCATATCCACCATCCGCGGTAGCAATCATCACACGCGGAGATTTGCATTCCCTCGCATAATGACCTCCTCCCTTACAACGACGACAAATAATATCACTTGTGTGCCCTGTTGATGCCATGGAAGAAGAAGAACGCTGTGCAGGACCCGCAGGTGCGCTCTTGGAAGATAATGGTGGTTGTGCCTGTTTTCTTGTATCACGGCTGGAGGTGGCACCGGATGGAGGTGCTGGTGCAGTTGAAGTAGAAGATGCACGTGGTGTCCATGATGAAGGTCGGCCTGCAGAAAAGTTAGTTCGCCCCAATGCTTGTCGATCCTGCACTTCACGTTCAGCTTTACAAGCAAGATGGAATAAATGAGTGATATTAGTATACTCCTTATAGTCTAGAATGGTCTGAATCTCTCTATTTAATCCACCCAGAAAACGTGCAAGCATAGCTTCATTCTCCTCAACAATACCACATCTAATCATGCCAGTTTGTAATTCCTGATAATATTCTTCTACAGAATTTTTCCCTTGTCTTAAACGCTGCAATTTTTGAAGCAATTCACGTTGATAATATGGTGGAACCCAACGCGTACGCATAGCAGTTTTCAAAGCAGCCCAAGTAGTTGGAATAGGATATAATCTACAATGTTCAGACCACCATACACATGCAAAACTAGTGAAAGCACAAACAGCAGCAGCAACTCGTCTCTCCTTAGGATATTGTAAACATGTAAATTGTTGTTCAGTTTCTAACTCCCAAGTAAGATATATATCAGGAACATATCTACCCTCAAATGGTGGAATATTCAATTTCAGTTTAGGAATATGGACATCATCTCGTACCTGAGGTGGTGGTGCGGGCCTACCATTACGAATATATACCTGAGGTCGACCTGGTGGTGGTGGTGCTGGTGGCTGCACGTAGTTCGGATTTTGATCAACCTCATCCTCATAATCTCCCACATAATCATCATCCTCCTGGGTACCAGCAGCAGCAGTAGCAGGAGCCAAAGAAGCACCAACAGCAGTAGCAGCGGCACCAGAATGTTGTCCTAGCTCAATAGGAACACGCTGTGCTCGTCCATACTGATTCGGAAGGGGGCGTAGTTGTTGTTGTTGCAGAGGTGCGACAGGTGCAGCCGGTGGTGGAAGACGCGCAAGCAGTTCATTAAATCTGTTATCGAGCTTTGTTTCGAACGTCTTCTCAAGGCCAGTAATCTTCTCCATGGCCTCTTCAAAATTGTTCAGCACATCTTGCACCTGTTCAATCATCATTTGCTGAAACTTATCATGAAGCTCCTTGTTCGATAAGTTCTCCCAGTCAATCTCGTCGGCTTGTGATCCTGGCATGGTTAGCAGCAATAGAAACACACAAGAATATGATCCTACAGACTACTAAGAAGTGGTGGTGGTGTATCACAAATCCGTCAAGCAAATCTCAAATTCTTACCAGTTCTTACCCAGCAGCAGGCGGTGATCGGCAACCGTTGTAGTCAAAACTCTCAAAGCTTGGATAGAGCGATTACCAGGGAGAGTCAAACGCACGACGTAGATGTATGTGGAGCTGGGAAGGCTTATAATATGGTAGCAAAAAGGGTCAGCAATAATCAATTCAGAGATGCAAAGTTGAATAAACGCTCAACGACGGTACTGTGCTGGTCCTAGGCTAGACTGTGCTAGAGACGCGAGCCTAGAACACCAACAAAATCATGGCGCGGCACGTAAACAAGGGAAAAGCACACTCTGAATTTTTTTTTCGCTCTTTTTTTTTGCGCTCTTTTTTTTTGCGCTGCTTTTTTTTTGCGAAAAATCACTATAATGGCGAGTGTCTCAAAACTCTTCCTAGCTCAAACTGACAGGATGGGCACGAAATTTTTCGACCAATTTTTTTTTTCGACTGCCCGGACCCAAAAACTGGAAACGGGTCAAAAAAAACTTCCTATAATGGCACCTGTCTTAAAACACTCAGAAACACCTAAAATAGGATAGCCAGAATTTTTTTCGAAAAATGCGTTTTCGAAAAATTTTGGGCCTAAACGGAGCGTGGCTACCCGACTCCGGCAAGGAAACACGAATCGGAATCTAGATGGATCCCGAAAACAAACCTAATAAGCAAAGAACTCGGATTGGTGGTGGATATATGGTGGTGGTATATGGTAGCGGTGGTAGTATATGGATATGGATCGGTGGTGGTATATGGACACGGATTGGTGGTGGTATATGGATACGGATTCGGTGCGGTGGTGGTAGATGGCAGGGGCGATGATGATGGAGCGGCGGCGGCGTGACAACTTATGACCAGAACTCGAAACTCTACAAGACTAGACTCTAAGACCAGCAACTAGACACGACGATGCAACCGCAAATTCAACAAAGCAAAACCCTAAAAAGATTATGCAAGGCTCAGATTGGTTCGGATATGATGAACTAACCCTAATTTTTTTTGTGGCTTTTTCGTGGACTATAGGTATGAAGAACAGACTCGATCTAAACTACGAAAAACTGTAAAATCTCACCGAGCAACCTGGAAATCTGATACCACTTGATAGAGGCAAAGGTGTCCCGTCTTTCGATGAGATGATGGATATCGCTTTGGTGGAAGTCGACTTTGACGATCCGACTACGAACGTGCGAGGACGTCGCGCCTTAGCAATCGCTAAACCAACTCCGAGAGGTTATTGACCACGCCGGAGCACGATCAACCTGACCACGAGGGTCTGTTTCCTGCAAGCAAACGAAGAACAAGCAAGAAACTAAGATTGCAATCTGGATATTGCGAATATAAGATGAAAGCTTTATTGATCAAGGTGGGGTTCTGTGACGCCTTTGTCTGGTCGTTGAACACAAACGAAGTACGCGAAGTTGCAGCTATGGCGAACTTTTAATCTAAACAAAACCCAAAGTCTAAATGATGCCCTAAGGGCTGTATATATGGAGGAAGAGGGGGGAATTTCGTGGCCCTTGGTGGAGGAGTCCGAAATCAACCCTATCTCTTGTTTTCCCACACATACGGACTCTAAAAATAGCCTATACTTATGTATTTCGAAATTACATGGGCCTGGCCCAATAATAAGGTGACGCAGCACCTAAAATAGCCTCGGGACGAAATTTATGAAGTGGCATCTTGTATATTTCGTCCAAGGCTTCATGCACCCATTATGGTGGCTTCAAAGTCCTGAAATCATCACTTGTAACTCCGTTCTTGTTCCCCTTGCGCATGCCATCATCTCCATGCTTGTTCTTGCTCCAATGTTCATCCTTCTCCAAGCTAGGCCCTTCATTTGTAAGCAAAACAAATGTATCCAATTTAGGCAGCATCATATTCTCATGAACATTAGAATCATTACCAAGAAACGAAAGTACCTGGTAATTTAGTTGGCGTGCACGAGCTCTAGTAATTGGTCCAGTATGTATAGCAGCAGGGGCTGTGGGTGTAACAATTGTATTGGTGTCCTCATCAGGTGGCGGCGTGACAACTTATGACCAGAACTCGAAACTCTAAAAGACTAACGCTAAGACCAGCAACTAGACACGACGATGCAACCGCAAATTCAACAAAGCAAAACCCTAAAAAGATTATGCAAAGGCTCAGATTGGTTCGGATATGATGAACTAACCCTAATTTTTTTTGGCTTTTTCGTGGACTGTAGGTATGAAGAACAGACTCGATCTAAACTACGAAAAACTGTAAAATCTCACCGAGCAACCTGGAAATCTGATACCACTTGATAGAGGCAAAGGTGTCCCGTCTTTCGATGAGATGATGGATATCGCTTTGGTGGAAGTCAACTTTGACGATCCGACTACGAACGTGCGAGGACGTCGCGCCTTAGCAATCGCTAAACCAACTCCGAGAGGTTATTGACCACGCCGGAGCACGATCAACCTGACCACGAGGGTCTGTTTCCTGCGAGCAAACGAAGAACAAGCAAGAAACTAAGATTGCAATCTGGATATTGCGAATATAAGATGAAAGCTTTATTGATCAAGGTGGGGTTCTGTGACGCCTTTGTCTGGTCGTTGAACACAAACAAAGTACGCGAAGTTGCAGCTATGGCGAACTTTTAATCTAAACAAAACCCAAAGTCTAAACGATGCCCTAAGGGCTGTATATATGGAGGAAGAGGGGGGAATTTCGTGGCCCTTGGTGGAGGGGTCCGAAATCAACCCTATCTCTTGTTTCCCCACACATACGGACTCTAAAAATAGCCTATACTTATGTATTTCGAAATTACATGGGCCTGGCCCAATAATAAGGTGACGCAGCCCCTAAAATAGCCTCGGGACGAAATTTATGAAGTGGCATCTTGTATATTTCGTCCAAGGCTTCATGCACCAATTATGGTGGCTTCAAAGTCCTGAAATCATCACTTGTAACTCCGTTCTTGTTCCCCTTGCGCATGCCATCATCTCCATGCTTGTTCTTGCTCCAATGTTCATCCTTCTCCAAGCTAGGCCCTTCATTTGTAAGCAAAACAAATGTATCTAATTTAGGCAGCATCATATTCTCATGAACATTAGAATCATTACCAAGAAACGAAAGTACCTGGTAATTTAGTTGGCGTGCACGAGCTCTAGTAATTGGTCCAGTATGTATAGCAGCAGGGGCTGTGGGTGTAACAATTGTATTGATGTCCTCATCATCCTCCCCTTCTTGAAATGAAGTCGTCCTCGATGGAAGTCCATCTTCCTCACCCAAATAAGGCTTCAAATCTGCAATGTTAAAAGTGGGACTAACCCCAAAATCTGCAGGCAGCTCAAGTTTATATGCATTATCATTTATTTTCTCTAACACCTTAAAGGGACCATCAGCACGTGGCATTAGCTTTGATTTGCGCATATCAGGAAATCTATCCTTACGCAAATGTAACCAAACAAGATCTCCAGGTGCAAACACAACATGTTTTCTACCCTTATCTCCAGCAAGTTTATATTTAGCATTCATACGCTCAATGTTTTCCTTAGTTAACTCATGCATTTTTAAAATCAATTCAGCACATTGTTTAGCATCAAAATTAACCTTCTCCGAAGATGGAAAAGGCAACAAATCAATAGGTGCACGAGGTAGGAAACCATACACAACTTCAAAAGGGCACATCTTAGTAGTAGAATGCAATGAACGATTATAAGCAAATTCAATATGAGGCAAGCATTCCTCCCACATTTTCTTATTATTCTTCAAAACAGCCCTAAGCATAGTAGACAACGTTCTATTGACTACTTCAGTTTGTCCATCAGTTTGGGGGTGACAAGTAGTACTAAAAAGCAGTTTAGTCCCCAACTTAGCCCATAAACATCTCCAAAAGTGGCTAAGAAATTTAGTATCACGATCTGAAACAATAGTATTTGGCACACCATGCAAGCGAATAATTTCACGAAAGAACAAATCAGCAACATTAACAGCATCATCGCTTTTATGACATGGTATAAAGTGTGCCATTTTCGAGAATCTATCCACGACAACAAATATGTTATCCCTCCCCTTCTTTGTTCGAGGTAAACCTAAAACAAAGTCCATAGATATATCCTGATAGAGGCAAAGGTGTCCCGTCTTTCGATGAGATGATGGATATCGCTTTGGTGGAAGTCGACTTTGACGATCCGACTACGAACGTGCGAGGACGTCGCGCCTTAGCAATCGCTAAACCAACTCCGAGAGGTTATTGACCACGCCGGAGCACGATCAACCTGACCACGAGGGTCTGTTTCCTGCGAGCAAACGAAGAACAAGCAAGAAACTAAGATTGCAATCTGGATATTGCGAATATAAGATGAAAGCTTTATTGATCAAGGTGGGGTTCTGTGACGCCTTTGTCTGGTCGTTGAACACAAACGAAGTACGCGAAGTTGCAGCTATGGCGAACTTTTAATCTAAACAAAACCTAAAGTCTAAACGATGCCCTAAGGGCTGTATATATGGAGGAAGAGGGGGGGA
This sequence comes from Triticum aestivum, assembly GCF_018294505.1. Taxonomy (NCBI): domain Eukaryota; kingdom Viridiplantae; phylum Streptophyta; class Magnoliopsida; order Poales; family Poaceae; genus Triticum; species Triticum aestivum. The sequence goes on from NC_057803.1 coordinate 247,996,492, forward strand.
ATTTCGTGGCCCTTGGTGGAGGGGTCCGAAATCAACCCTATCTCTTGTTTCCCCACACATACGGACTCTAAAAATAGCCTATACTTATGTATTTCGAAATTACATGGGCCTGGCCCAATAATAAGGTGACGCAGCACCTAAAATAGCCTCGGGACGAAATTTATGAAGTGGCATCTTGTATATTTCGTCCAAGGCTTCATGCACCCATTATGATGGCTTCAAAGTCCTGAAATCATCACTTGTAACTCCGTTCTTGTTCCCCTTGCGCATGCCATCATCTCCATGCTTGTTCTTGCTCCAATGTTCATCCTTCTCCAAGCTAGGCCCTTCATTTGTAAGCAAAACAAATGTATCCAATTTAGGCAGCATCATATTCTCATGAACATTAGAATCATTACCAAGAAACGAAAGTACCTGGTAATTTAGTTGGCGTGCACGAGCTCTAGTAATAGGTCCAGTATGTATAGCAGCAGGGGCTGTGGGTGTAACAATTGTATTGATGTCCTCATCAATTCCAGCTAGCTCCGTTCGTCTTTTGTTGTTGCAGGAGGCGCATGGAGGAGGATTAATGGGACACTTTGGCGTGAAGAAGACGGAGGACTTACTTGCTACACATTTCTTTTGGCCAAAGATGAGACGGGATGTTGAGCGTTTTATTGCTCGATGTACTACACGTCAAAAAGCTAAGTCACGACTCAACCCTCATGGTTTATATATGCCTTTGCCTGTACCTAGTGTTCCTTGGGAGGATATATCTATGGACTTTGTTTTAGGTTTACCTCGAACAAAGAAGGGGAGGGATAGCATATTTGTTGTCGTGGATAGATTCTCGAAAGTGGCACACTTTATACCATGTCATAAAAGCGATGATGCTGTTAATGTTGCTGATTTGTTCTTTCGTGAAATTATTTGCTTGCATGGTGTGCCAAATACTATTGTTTCAGATCGTGATACTAAATTTCTTAGCCACTTTTGGAGATGTTTATGGGCTAAGTTGGGGACTAAACTGCTTTTTAGTACTACTTGTCACCCCCAAACTGATGGACAAACTGAAGTAGTCAATAGAACGTTGTCTACTATGCTTAGGGCTGTTTTGAAGAATAATAAGAAAATGTGGGAGGAATGCTTGCCTCATATTGAATTTGCTTATAATTGTTCATTGCATTCTACTACTAAGATGTGCCCTTTTGAAGTTGTGTATGGTTTCCTACCTCGTGCACCTATTGATTTGTTGCCTCTTACATCTTCGGAGAAGGTTAATTTTGATGCTAAACAACTTGCTGAATTGATTTTAAAAATGCATGAGTTAACTAAGGAAAACATTGAGCGTATGAATGCTAAATATAAACTTGCTGGAGATAAGGGTAGAAAACATGTTGTGTTTGCACCTGGAGATCTTGTTTGGTTACATTTGCGTAAGGATATATTTCCTGATTTGCGCAAATCAAAGCTAATGCCACGTGCTGATGGTCCCTTTAAGGTGTTAGAGAAAATAAATGATAATGCATATAAACTTGAGCTGCCTGCAGATTTTGGGGTTAGTCCCACTTTTAACATTGCAGATTTGAAGCCTTATTTGGGTGAGGAAGATGAACTTCCGTCGAGGACGACTTCATTTCAAGAAGGGGAGGATGATGAGGAAATCAATACAATTGTTACACCCACAGCCCCTGCTGCTATACATACTGGACCAATTACTAGAGCTCGTGCACGCCAACTAAATTACCAGGTACTTTCGTTTCTTGGTAATGATTCTAATGTTCATGAGAATATGATGCTGCCTAAATTGGATACATTTGTTTTGCTTACAAATGAAGGGCCTAGCTTGGAGAAGGATGAACATTGGAGCAAGAACAAGCATGGAGATGATGGCATGCGCAAGGGGAACAAGAACGGAGTTACAAGTGATGATTTCAGGACTTTGAAGCCACCATAATGGGTGCATGAAGCCTTGGACGAAATATACAAGATGCCACTTCATAATTTTCGTCCCGAGGCTATTTTAGGTGCTGCGTCACCTTATTATTGGGCCAGGCCCATGTAATTTCGAAATACATAAGTATAGGCTATTTTTAGAGTCCGTATGTGTGGGGAAACAAGAGATAGGGTTGATTTCGGACCCCTCCACCAAGGGCCACGAAATTCCCCCCTCTTCCTCCATATATACAGCCCTTAGGGCATCGTTTAGACTTTGGGTTTTGTTTAGATTAAAAGTTCGCCATAGCTGCAACTTCGCGTACTTCGTTTGTGTTCAACGACCAGACAAAGGCGTCACAGAACCCCACCTTGATCAATAAAGCTTTCATCTTATATTCGCAATATCCAGATTGCAATCTTAGTTTCTTGCTTGTTCTTCGTTTGCTCGCAGGAAACAGACCCTCGTGGTCAGGTTGATCGTGCTCCGGCGTGGTCAATAACCTCTCGGAGTTGGTTTAGCGATTGCTAAGGCGCGACGTCCTCGCACGTTCGTAGTCGGATCGTCAAAGTCGACTTCCACCAAAGCGAAATCCACCATCTCATCGAAAGACGGGACACCTTTGCCTCTATCAGCCTCTTTGCACACAAAAGCATAGCAAACAGATTTGCTGAAATCTAGCTCATCAATATCAGATTTGGTGGCAAATAAACATGCACTTTTCAATTTAATTTCTGAAGCAACACTAGATGGTTTATTATTAGGCTTCATTTGTTGCTCAAATTCTTTTGCCACAATCTGATTTTCACTCTTATTCGTCTCCTGTTTTGCTTTATTAGCTCTATTAGTATCATCTTTCAAAATGGAATCAGGAGTCATAGGAAGCAAAGTAATATTTTTATCCTTATGAACAAGAGTATAGTGATTGTTTCTACCATGGTGTACAGAATTTTTATCAAATTGCCATGGTCTACCAAGTAATAAGGAACATGCTTGCATAGGTACCACATCACAATCAACATAATCAGCATATGTAGAGATACTAAAATGCACACGAACAGTACGTGTTACCTTAACCTTGCCGCTGTTGTTGAACCATTGGATGTAGTAAGGATGTGGATGTGGTCTTGTGGTGAGAGAAAGCTTCTCCACCATCTCCATGCTAGCCAAGTTGTTGCAGCTCCCTCCGTCTATTATGACGCGCACAGAACGTTCCTTCACAACTCCCTTGGTATGGAACAAATTGTGCCTCTGATTTTGCTCAGCTTGTGTGACCTGGACACTCAAAACACGTTGAGCAACTAAACATTCATACCTGTCAGCGTCTTCAGGAGCCATGTATTGCGTCTCATGATCAGAATCATCTCCACCATGTTCTTCACGTGTAATAAGAGCCAATGTCTCCTCATCATAGTCACTAGCGGACTCATATCCACCATCCGCGGTAGCAATCATCACACGCGGAGATTTGCATTCCCTCGCATAATGACCTCCTCCCTTACAACGACGACAAATAATATCACTTGTGTGCCCTGTTGATGCCATGGAAGAAGAAGAACGCTGTGCAGGACCCGCAGGTGCGCTCTTGGAAGATAATGGTGGTTGTGCCTGTTTTCTTGTATCACGGCTGGAGGTGGCACCGGATGGAGGTGCTGGTGCAGTTGAAGTAGAAGATGCACGTGGTGTCCATGATGAAGGTCGGCCTGCAGAAAAGTTAGTTCGCCCCAATGCTTGTCGATCCTGCACTTCACGTTCAGCTTTACAAGCAAGATGGAATAAATGAGTGATATTAGTATACTCCTTATAGTCTAGAATGGTCTGAATCTCTCTATTTAATCCACCCAGAAAACGTGCAAGCATAGCTTCATTCTCCTCAACAATACCACATCTAATCATGCCAGTTTGTAATTCCTGATAATATTCTTCTACAGAATTTTTCCCTTGTCTTAAACGCTGCAATTTTTGAAGCAATTCACGTTGATAATATGGTGGAACCCAACGCGTACGCATAGCAGTTTTCAAAGCAGCCCAAGTAGTTGGAATAGGATATAATCTACAATGTTCAGACCACCATACACATGAAAAACTAGTGAAAGCACAAACAGCAGCAGCAACTCGTCTCTCCTCAGGATATTGTAAACATGTAAATCGTTGTTCAGTTTCTAACTCCCAAGTAAGATATATATCAGGAACATATCTACCCTCAAATGGTGGAATATTCAATTTCAGTTTAGGAATATGGACATCATCTCGTACCTGAGGTGGTGGTGCAGGCCTACCATTACGAATATATACCTGAGGTCGACCTGCTGGTGGTGGTGCTTGATGAGGACATCAATACAATTGTTACACCCACAGCCCCTGCTGCTATACATACTGGACCAATTACTAGAGCTCGTGCACGCCAACTAAATTACCAGGTACTTTCGTTTATTGGTAATGATTCTAATGTTCATGAGAATATGATGCTGCCTAAATTGGATACATTTGTTTTGCTTACAAATGAAGGGCCTAGCTTGGAGAAGGATGAACATTGGAGCAAGAACAAGCATGGAGATGATGGCATGCGCAAGGGGAACAAGAACGGAGTTACAAGTGATGATTTCAGGACTTTGAAGCCACCATAATGGGTGCATGAAGCCTTGGACGAAATATACAAGATGCCACTTCATAAATTTCGTCCCGAGGCTATTTTAGGTGCTGCGTCACCTTATTATTGGGCCAGGCCCATGTAATTTCGAAATACATAAGTATAGGCTAGTTTTAGAGTCCGTATGTGTGGGGAAACAAGAGATAGGGTTGATTTCGGACCCCTCCACCAAGGGCCACGAAATTCCCCCCTCTTCCTCCATATATACAGCCCTTAGGGCATCGTTTAGACTTTGGGTTTTGTTTAGATTAAAAGTTCGCCATAGCTGCAACTTCGCGTACTTCGTTTGTGTTCAACGACCAGACAAAGGCGTCACAGAACCCCACCTTGATCAATAAAGCTTTCATCTTATATTCGCAATATCCAGATTGCAATCTTAGTTTCTTGCTTGTTCTTCGTTTGCTCGCAGGAAACAGACCCTCGTGGTCAGGTTGATCGTGCTCTGGCGTGGTCAATAACCTCTCGGAGTTGGTTTAGCGATTGCTAAGGCGTGACGTCCTCGCACGTTCGTAGTCGGATCGTCAAAGTCGACTTCCACCAAAGCGAAATCCACCATCTCATCGAAAGACGGGACACCTTTGCCTCTATCAGAAGCCTTGGACGAAATATACAAGATGTCACTTCATAAATTTCGTCCAGAGGCTATTACAGGTGCTGCGTCACCTTTTTATTGGGCCAGGCCCATGTAATTTCGAAATACATAAGTATAGGCTATTTTTAGAGTCTGTATGTGTGGGGAAACAAGAGATAGGATTGATTTTGGACCCCTCCACCAAGGGCCACGAAATTCCCCCTCTCTTCCTCCATATATATAGCCCTTAGGGCACCGTTTAGCCTTTGGGTTTTGTTTAGATTAAAGTTCGCCATAGCTGCAACTTCGCGTACTTCGTTTGTGTTCAACGACCAGACAAAGGCGTCACAGAACCCCACCTTGATCAATAAAGCTTTCATCTTATATTCGCAATATCCAGATTGCAATCTCAGTTTCTTGCTTGTTCTTCGTTTGCTCGCAGGAAACAGACCCTCGTGGTCAGGTTGATCGTGCTCCGGCGTGGTCAATAACCTCTCGGAGTTGGTTTAGCGATTGCTAAGGCGCGACGTCCTCGCACGTTCGTAGTCGGATCGTCAAAGTCGACTTCCACCAAAGCGATATCCATCATCTCATCGAAAGACGGGACACCTTTGCCTCTATCACCTCCTCACCCCTCTTTCTAGGATTAGCAAAGTAGTAGCTCATTAGAGAAGCTTTGCTCTCCACTTGATCCCCTTCTCAGTCGGAGTTCACGACCTCTACGGACAAGATCCCCCAAGTGGATTCAAGACCCCTCATGGGAAGACCCCTCAAGACCTCCTCATGGATTAGAACATGCTACTTGTATCGTCCCTTGTTGATCGTGGATGTTGTATCTCTTTGTGTTTCAAGGATCTAGCACATGTGTAATCGAATCTTGGTGGTTTGAGTGAGTTCTCTCATGTTTCCCTCGTGTTGTCCCCTTGTGTTCTTCGTGTTCCTTGTAGGATTACCTCCAAATCATGAAAGATCGAGCATCTACGGTTCTAACCACTACTGCAGGATGCTACTAACGCGACACTACGATCAGAGACCCTTCGACAAAACTATGTGCGATGCCATAATCGCGAACGGTGGTGTAACAACCGTCAAAAAAGGTGCAAAACATTTGCGTTGGAGGATGCATCAAACACGATTCAAATTTTAGTTGCGTGTGCAATGCGGGGCTTACGGTTCAGCTCAAATAACTGTGTGTGATGAGGAGGACCAAAAGAAATGAGCAGCCAGGTGAAGGTGTGTGCGATATACAGCATATGGTTCACTCAGATGAACTGTTTGTGATTAGGCAACACAAAAGAAATGGTCAGCCAGATCAAGGTGTGTGCGATATACGGCATGCGGTTCACCCGGATGAACTGTCTGCGTTCAGACATGAGAACAGAATCGGTTCAACTTAACAAGATGTGTGTGATACGGGACAAACATGTCTGTAATTGGAAACATGTGCGAAGAACGATAACAACGCAGACGATTACTGCTAACAAGCTGTGTGTGTTGTGAGCAAATGATTGCTGGTATACAATTGTGAGTGATTGATGAAAACATCACCGATGGGTTCCATTGTTTAGTCTGTGTGCGATGTGATTTTCTTTGTCCGCACAACATCTACGCTCTATCTACAGAGCATCAACATATATACTTAAAAAGACAACATTGCATAACCAAATTAAGCATAGAATTACACAAGTGACTACACACATAACATTTCCACACACCAAAGTAAGCAATTACATGCATACTAAAGTAGGAGAAACGAGGATCTAATCATCTACTTATTGTTGCGATGACGCTTGCCATTGCTCTGCTTCCGGCTGGATGCCTGGCCGTTTTGGAGAAGGAGGCACTTCCTCATGACAAAGATCCTCCTGTACATGTCGTAGCTCAGGCACGTATACGACGTGAGCTTTGTCGAGTTTCTCCATCCAGGCCGAGTGCCAGGCACGCTTGTCCTTATTGCACGAATCCTTCATGTCTCTGTAGTAGGGGTCGATGATGGCCTCGGCAAGGTGCACCAGTGAGTCCTTCTCATGCTCCTTGCTGCCCCAGATCTTGTATTGGCCCTAGATGTTGACAAGATTCTGGCAAGCGATGCCCGAATTCTCGAGCGCCTTTACATCATTGGTGATGTCCACCGTAGAGAACATGTAGTGGGGGCTATTGACAAATCTAGCGAAACGCTCGCAAGGCCTTGTGGCCAGGCAGTAGTGGTAGACGAGGACGTGTTGGCGGACGCACATCTGGGCGACAGTGACCTTGGGACGAGACCCGGCACGAGCATGGGTGTACTCGAGGTCAAACCCGACCACCTTGTACTTCTCCTCGGCAAGCAACAGCTCCATGATGTGGATGGAGTGCTCCACCCAAACAGGGTCATTGGTGTACACCACCGAGAGGTCCATGAACCTTCTGTGGGTGTCGACCACGGCACGCATGGTGAACTACTTCTCGTCGTCGGCAGCCTCTTGGAGCGCTATTGGAGCCGCGTAGGATACCCTCTAAGAATTTCTCGTGGTGGGTGTGCTTCTTGCAATGGTGGGGCGTGATCAAAAGGTTGGCCACTGTAATAAATGGGGGCCGGCTGGCCTGTAATCATCACATCTTGTAAGGGCGTTCATAGCGGAGGATTCCAGTGCACTCTTGACAACACCGCACCGCACGTGTGGGCTCTAAGAGGCGCCAAATGTATCGTCGGTGAGCCTGTTCCCGCGCTACCGCGCAGTTTACCGCACAAGGTTCCCACCCGGGTGGTTTGGCCATGCGTCGGCTAGAAGAGGGACAAATCGTGGGTTTTTATTGGCAAAAAGCTTTGTAAAAACAAAGTTTGTGGAATGACTTCGGTCATAAGTTTACCCGTGGGTGATAAGGTCAAAGTTACACAGAAGGGTGATGATGGGCACTTGAGTGCGATAATTAATTCTGCGCTCTACTGTGCACACGGTGGAAGAACCCAACTGTGTGCAATAATGTCGAAGATCACAGTCGAGTTAGCTATACAGATCGTGTGCTGCGAGATCGACAAGGTAAATAGATTCGAGAATGGTTAATAAAATCTAAGATCATTGCATATTAAGGTCAAAATAGTTGATGTAGGGTGGAACCCTATAGCGGCGATCTTTCACGTTTGGAGTGGAATCCCTTGAGGAACACGATGAACACGGGGAAGAACGGAGAGAAATCACAAGGGGAAACACTCAAGAACAAGTCCAATCACACATCCACTAGACAATCAAACACATAAGATCACAAGGTACATGAACAACAAAGAGAAAGATACAAGGTAGAGTTCATCCCAAATCCTATGAAGGAGATGAGGGCTTGAATCCTAGAAGGATCTTCTCACATGGAGGTCTTGAACTCCATGGGAGTGGTAGTCTCTCTCTCTCAAGAGAAGAGGTAGGAGCAAAGCTCACCTAAGAATGAGCTATCATATTTGCTAAATCCCAAAAGGAGGAGGAGGAGTCCTATTTATAGGCTAGGGGCAAAGGGGTACACGGGCTCAGCCCAACACGCGCACACAGGCACTGGCCGGATGATCCGGGTCCGAAGCCGGATGATCCGGGCTGGTCCGGATGGTCCGGGTGGAGGCCCGGATGATCTGGAGACTCGGCTGGAGGAGGCGCAGGGTTGGATGTCCGGCTGGCGGTCCGGACGTCCGGGCAGGGTCCGGATGATCCGGGACGGGGCCCGGATGATCCAGCTTCAGGGGGGGAGGCTTCTGTAGTCTTCGGTCGAATTAGCCGGATCGTCCGGGCCGGGGTCCGGACCGTCCGGGCTCTGTCCGGATCGTCCGGGTCGCCGCCCGGATCGTCCGGCCACCCTGGTCCTTGGTGCTTTTTCCTCTCCGTCTTCATGCATGTCTTCCGCTTCCGGTTCTCCTTGCTTCCTAGCTTCTTCACGGTGAACTCCTTGGTACCTGAGTATGCATAGCGTTTCCGTTTGAGGTAGTAACCATGTCTCATGTGAATCGAAAGGGAATTGTGAGAGGAGTGATGTCACCTTGGTTTCAAGAGCTCTTGCACGTGCTCGAGTCATAGGTCCTTGAGGGGTTGGATGTGTTGCTGTAGAGTCCATGGGGGTGATGGAAGGATGCTCCGCATCACTATGCATGCACATGGGAGAAGTGTCAAGTAGTACACCATCCTCGAAGGGGTCAAGTGAGCATGTGTAAAGGAGAAGATTCACCTTTGTGGATGTGAAGTAGAGGTCGCACGTGTCACTTGCCAAATGGACTCTTGACATGGTGATGACTGTAGGATGCTCCGCATCATCCCTCCCCCTTGGAAAAGATCCGACCTCGGATCGAAAACCAAATCACCATGGGAAAGAGATGGCGGTGCCGTGTCGAAGTGGTCGATCACCAAGCACTCATCGTCTAATAGCTCGAATGTGGCACTCTCCAATGTCGCACCGTCTTGTAATTCCTTGAAGGCGTGTCCTTGTGCATTCTTCACAATGCCGAAGTGGAAGCAAATGCGGTGTAGAAGCGATTCGTGGTAGAATGTATGAGGCTTGCTCTCAAGAGCTCGAATGGTCAACTCATGTGAAGTGGAAGTCGACACAAAGTCCAAGTATCCTACACATGCACAAAGAAAACAAAGAACGTATGCGCATGGTAGATGAACACATCATCCATCGTGATGGTTTTCATCTTTTGCACATAACCATTAGAAGCACAAGTGCATGAATAATATGATGCAACAATGACAATATTCATGGCACTAGGTATATGGTGCAAAGAAGTAAGACAAGCATGTTTCACAAGAATTATGTCAAAATCTCCAAATATATGCGAGAATGTTATGGGGGCAATCTCATGAGCAAGAAGAGAATCATTGTTGCACTCAATACATGGCAAATCATCTAGCTTGAGCGAGGCAACACATGGAGATATATGACAAGAAACAATATGAATCATGTGCAAAGCATATAGATGGTTGTCATCAACCGCATGAAATGAGCAAGTATGAATCATGGGTGATGCAACACAAGCAAGCATATCAAGCATGTCGTGCAAACTAGTGGAGCGAAGATGGAACACACTAGAGGAAATCATGGCAATCATGTCATGTGAGCAAATAGTAGGCATAGACAATGCACATGACATATCGCAAGCACGAACATAAAGCAAGATGAAAGTGTCACCATAGGAATGGTGCACAAAAGGAACATGCCAAGAACAAGCAATATCTCCACCAAGCTTGCAAATACACATACAAGTACTAGAATCAATCATCATGTGTAATGCAAAGCATGGGTCACAAATGCATGTCAAAGGCATATGAATGAGCATATCATGCAAAGTGAACATGGCAAGATGGGCATATGATATGTAATGAACAATAACCCATAGCCAAGTGAGGGCCATGTAGAATGAATGCACGACGTCTTTGCGCGAAGAGAGCGGTGGGAAAGACAATCCATGGGATCCCAAGGCATCATTGCTCTCTAGAGCTCATTTTGTCAACTCGTGGGATTGCGAGGTTGACAAGTATTCATGGGTACCTACACAAAAGAGACACAAACCAAAGAAATTGTGCGTGTTGTAAATGTACACATCATCCATCATGATGTGTATGTGCACATGTGAGTTAGCGCAAGATAAGCAATGCTCAAAGAAATTTGATGCATGGTATAAGAACATGTCATCCATCATGAAAGAATAGTTATTATGTATGACACGATGGGGATGCAAATTGAGCATACAATTATATGGCACATCAATAGGATTTTCATTCATGGGGAGCATATGGTGCACACAAGTATTTGGATCATGCAATGAATGGGATGGATCAAAATCTCCTACAATGCATGAGGAAACTATGGGGGTCTCCTCATGAACAATATCGGAAACATCACATGGAGAAAATGGACAACATCCAAAACAATGCATATCCGAAGCTAGGTGGGCATGGCATGGCATATGAGATAAATTATGCAAAGGGAGCATATCAATATCATCACAAGAAAAACAAATGCCAATAACCATGGGCTTGTCATCTATGCCATATGTGCAAATTGGGTTTATTTTAATGGCATATGCATAGTCACTACGAAGAGATTGCAAATATGACATATGATTGATCTCATGCACAGCATATGACAAATCAAGCGGATTAGCAAACATGATGTGACCTAAAGAATTGTCACAAGAAATCCTATGTAACATGGCATCATTACTAATAGATTCCACATGAGAATCATCATATTCATCATAAATGGGAAAATCATCACATGGGGAAATCATACTAGCATGAAGCAAGGTACTAGGTGGATCAACATCATGCAAGCAATCAATGTCAAGAATGTCCACTAGTGGGACTAGAGCGTCACCTTCACCTATGTTACCTTGTTCATTCCAGACAAGTGGTGTAGGTGAGGTGGGAAAGACCAAATGGTGGTCATCATCATCATCTTGATGGAACCATGTGGGCTGTGCATCATATTCCACCATGGCCATCGTCTTGTCCAAAGGGAGGACGAAGTCGTCGAGGATCGGCGCGTCATCATAAATGGGACCTAGCACCAAACAAGAAGACACAATAGAGGTAGAGGTCAAGTTGTTAGAAATGCAAATGGCCTCACGAGACCTATCAACTATCTCACTCTCTCTATGTGGTGGTTCACTCACTTCCTCAAAATAGGTGCACTCAAACTCACGTATGGTGGAGTCACTCATCTCACTCAAGTGGTGGGGGTTGTGGCTCTCCTCACATGGGAATTGTGGCAACTCATCATATATGGGGCTAGTGGTGAAGTCACTCTCACTCTCAATATGGTGGCACAAGTCACTCAAGTCATCATACGTCGCCGTGGTCAAAGGGAAGATCCCATGCTCAACCATCTCGTCGTCGTCGCCGTGGATGAAGGCCGAAGATGGCACATCATCACTCTCCTCCATGACCGAAGGGAAAATCCCATGCTCGATCATCTCGTCACCGTCGTCGTAGATGAAGGCCGAAGATGGCACATCATCACTCTCGCCCCCAAAGATGGAAGCATCATCCTTGCTCGCCACCTTGTCGCTCGCCTCCAAAGCTTGGTCCTTGAGGGTCTCCGTAGTCGTACTCGTCGCCGCACCGTCTTGAAAAAGAGTCGAAGTAGACTCGGCACCATCAATGACACAAAGAGGGATGGCGGTGAAGTCAAACTTGGGAGCATCGTCTTGGAGCTCGTCGGGCTTGGACATCTTGGTGGTACTAGCCTCATGCTTGTCGTAGAGCTTGGTCGCCGCGAAGTTTGCTTGGGGTGGAGAAGCCTTGGCCTTCATGAGTTCTTGTTCCGCCTTGAGAGCACCAATGTAGTAGTCGTTGATGGACTTGTAGTTCTCGAGGAAGATGGTCTTGGAGATGTCGTTGTGCAATCCCATCATGAAGTGGAACTTCATCGAAATGGGGTCGTCCACGCCGGCTCGTCGCAAGGCAATCATCATCTCCTTGAAGTACTTGTCGATGGACTTGGATCCTTGGGTGGTGTTCTCCAATTGGCGTCGAAGTTGTTCCGTGTAGGTTGGAGGCACAAACTCTCGCTGTAAAGCTCTCTTCGTCTTGGGCCAACTCATCTCGTAGCTCTCTGAAGGTGTGTGAAGCCACCATATCGAGGCGTAGTCATGGAAGTTTCTTGTGGCGCACTTCACTTGATCTTCGGGACGAACTTGATGTAGCTTGAGGTAGTCGTCCATCAAACGCTCCCACTCGAGGTACTCCTCGGGTTCTTGAGTCCCATAGAAAGGAATCGCGTGGTCGATGTCGAGGTCGTAGTAGCTCGTGGAAGTCACAGACTTGAGCTTGGGGAGCTTCTCTTTAGCGAAGTCTTGGGGTTCTTGTTGGCGAAGATGCCGTATGTCCGTAGGCGAAGATGCCTTGAAGTCGCTTGGCGAAGATGCCAAGGGAGATGGTGAAGTCATTGAGCGGTCGTTGATGTAGAGCTCTTGACCTTCACGTTCTTGTTGGTGGTGGTGTCGATGCCGATGTGATCTTGCCGGAGATGGTAGCTCGGAAGCATGTGCTCTTGAGCGTCTTCTCGAAGATGAGGAAGATCGCTTGTAGGACTTGATGAGGGCTTTGATCTCCTCCATTTTAGCTTGCATCTTGGCGTCGGAGTTGTTGTTCGTGGCATCGAACTCGTTGTTGTTGTTGTAGACCAAAGGTGAAATGCCTTGCCTATCCATCACAAGACTCGAGTAGAGGTGAGTAGGAAATGAGATAAACAATACCAAGTTACCTTTTCCCAAAGTTGAGGATGTATCCCGTTTCACTCAATGTGAGATGAAAGAATAGTGGAATTGGTACCGAACTTGTTTACTCACACCTATCAAATAAAGCTTATGGTAGAGCTCGGTGAGGATAGTTGCACAAAAATTTGATGGAAAATGTTAGCAAGAGTCAATAATGTTGAAAGAGATTCACAAATTCGCAAGCGAAACAAGTAGACCAATAGCAATATGTGGCTCATGGAAACACACACACGGATAGATAAATGGGGTCGTGCAACCAAGGAATGAGCACAAAATGTGGAATCCACGGAAAACGCTCGTGTTGCACAACTCAAGAGAGACGCTAGCACGATTGCTCAAAAGGCGGATACGACACTTGTGCACAACCTATAAGATGCAAAATGGATAAACTTTCTATCCCAAGTATGCTATATATGTATGGTTCCCGGTGTTCTCTCAAGATGATCCAAGATGATCGGATATGACAATCTTATATGCAATGTGGTATGATGCTATGGCACTTGCTTACAAGCTTCTTTTCTCTCTTTCTTTTGCTTAAAAGCTTTATTTTTTTTTCTGTGGCCACTTTGCACAATGCACAAACCAAGATAGCAATTGTGTATATGCGGGAACAAACTTGTGACACAAGATATGATAGCAATATATGCACCACGATGATATGGTATGTATGCTATGGGAAGTATGATCACTAATGTGCACAAGTAACGTTGCCGGCAATACTCAAATGGCTAGTCTCGATAGGCAAGTAACGCAAAATGGGCTAGGGGTTAACAATGCAATTGCAAGGGAATATACAAAGGTGTCGTCGAGGTTACCGTCCTTTGCGATGATGAGTGGCGGTGTTCTTGGTGTAGATACCAAGATATGGAGACTCGTCCCTAAGTAGCCGAAACACCTTAGGAAACGGAAAAACCGCAAACTCAAAATCTCAAATGACAAATGTCAAATTGGTGGTAGCGGAAAGCGGTGGTGGTGTTGCACTAGGCAATGCGGAAGTGGAATGATGGGCTATACACGAGTCGGAGTTGAAGTTGCCGTCCCTAAGTAGCCGAAACACCTTAGGAGACACAAGCCACAACTCAAACAAGCTCAAACAAAATTGGGTTAGGTTGGGTTGGTGGAAGTGTATGATGGGCAAGGTTATGCGGAAGTGGTGGTGGTGGTGGTTGATGAAGAAGCAACCGTCCCTAAGTATCTGAAACACCTTAGGAGACTCGAATCACTACTCAAGCAACCACTAATGCTATGGGGAACAAAATGGGTTAGGTTGCGGAAGTCGGAGGTGGTAATGCGGATGATATGGTGGAGGGCCTAGGCAAACTTGCCAAATTTCAGAAACTATGATGGAGTCAAATGATGTTGGTGGTATTTTTGTGGGATGGGGGATGTCAATAGCTTCAAAACGAGCTAAAGAACGTCAAAATCGGAGTTCGGATGAATTAGTTACGGCCAAAACAAATTTTCAGCCGAAGCAGTGTCAGGGTTAACCGGACATCCGGGAGGAGGTCCGGATGATCCGGGCTAGGTCCGGATGATCCGGGTGTACATCCGGATGATCCGGGTTTGTCAGCTCCGGTTCTGTTTTCTGGGTGCGTGGGGTATCCGGACGTCCGGGGGGGGCGTCCAGCTGATCCGGGGAAAGTCCGGATGATCCGGGCAGGTCAAACTGCTCGGGATTTCCTCTCGAGGACGAATTTTTGGGCGGAAATGGATGATTTTCGGGGCAAAATTTGAGGGATTTCGTGGATGGAAGGTGGGGAAACTTGGGGAAATGCTACATCCACTTGAAACCAAGCAAATCCACGGATCAAAATCAACAAAACATCATCAAACCAACAAATCACAAAAAAAAAATTGGGGCTATTTTTGGTGGGGATTTTCGGATTTAGGACGAAAACAACAAAATCAAGCTAGAAAAAGAGGGGTAGGGGCTCCAAAAACGTGATCAACGTGGCTCATGATACCATGAATGATGTAGGGTGGAACCCTATAGCGACGATCTTTCACGTTTGGAGTGGAATCCCTCGAGGAACACGATGAACACGGGGAAGAACAGAGAGAAATCACAAGGGGAAACACTCAAGAACAAGTCAAATCCCACATCCACTAGACAATCAAACACATAAGATCACAAGGTACATGAACAACAAAGAGAAAGATACAAGGTAGAGTTCATCCAAAATCCTATGAAGGAGATGAGGGCTTGAATCCTAGAAGGATCTTCTCACATGGAGGTCTTGAACTCCATGGGAGTGGTAGTCTCTCTCTCTCAAGAGAAGAGGTAGGAGCAAAGCTCACCTAAGAATGAGCTATCATATTTGCTAAATCCCAAAAGGAGGAGGAGGAGTCCTATTTATAGGCTAGGGGGCGAAGGGGTACACGGGCTCAGCCCAACACGCGCACACAGGCGCTGGCCGGATGATCCGGGTCCGAAGCCGGATGATCCGGGTTGGTCCGGATGGTCCAGGTGGAGGCCCGGATGATCCGGAGACTCGGCTGGAGGAGGCGCAGGGCCGGATGTCCGGCTGGCGGTCCGGACGTCCGGGCAGGGTCCGGATGATCTGGGACGGGGCCCGGATGATCCGGCTTCAGGGGGGAGGCTTCTGTAGTCTTCGGTCGAATTAGCCGGATCGTCCGGGCCGGGGTCCGGATCGTCCGGGCTCTGTCCGGATCGTCCGGGTCGCCGTCCGGATCGTCCGGCCCCCCTGGTCCTTGGTGCTTTTTCCTCTCCGTCTTCATGCATGTCTTCCGCTTCCGGTTCTCCTTGCTTCCTAGCTTCTTCACGGTGAACTCCTTGGTACCTGAGTATGCATAGCGTTTCCGTTTGAGGTAGTAACCATGTCTCATGTGAATCGAAAGGGAATTGTGAGAGGAGTGATGTCACCTCGGTTTCAAGAGCTCTTGCACGTGCTCGAGTCATAGGTCCTTGAGGGATTGGATGTGTTGCTGTAGAGTCCATGGGGGTGATGGAAGGATCCTCCGCATCACTATGCATGCACACGGGAGAAGTGTCAAGTAGTACACCATCCTCAAAGGGGTCAAGTGAGCACGTGTAAAGGAGAAGATTCACCTTTGTGGATGTGAAGTAGAGGTCGCACGTGTCACTTGCCAAATGGACTCTTGACATGGTGATGACCGTAGGATGCTCCGCATCAATAGTGCTACCAATATACGAGTCTCATACGATGCCATTTCAATGATTGTACCACAAAAGCTTGAAATATTACATGATAGAGGCAAAGGTGTCCCGTCTTTCGATGAGATGATGGATTTCGCTTTGGAGGAAGTCGACTTTGACAATCCGACTACGAACGTGCGAGGACGTCGCGCCTTAGCAATCGCTAAACCAACTCCGAGAGGTTATTGACCACGCCGGAGCACGATCAACCTGACCACGAGGGTCTGTTTCCTGCGAGCAAACAAAGAACAAGCAAGAAACTGAGATTGCAATCTGGATATTGCGAATATAAGATGAAAGCTTTATTGATCAAGGTGGGGTTCTGTGACGCCTTTGTCTGGTCGTTGAACACAAACGAAGTACGCGAAGTTGCAGCTATGGCGAACTTTTAATCTAAACAAAACCCAAAGTCTAAACGATGCCCTAAGGGCTGTATATATGGAGGAAGAGGGGGAAATTTCGTGGCCCTTGGTGGAGGGGTCCGAAATCAACCCTATCTCTTGTTTCCCCACACATACGGACTCTAAAAATAGCCTATACTTATGTATTTCGAAATTACATGGGCCTGGCCCAAAAATAAGGTGACGCAGCACCTAAAATAGCCTCGGGACGAAATTTATGAAGTGGCATCTTGTATATTTCGTCCAAGGCTTCATGCACCCATTATGGTGGCTTCAAAGTCCTGAAATCATCACTTGTAACTCCGTTCTTGTTCCCCTTGCGCATGCCATCATCTCCATGCTTGTTCTTGCTCCAATGTTCATCCTTCTCCAAGCTAGGCCCTTCATTTGTAAGCAAAACAAATGTATCCAATTTAGGCAGCATCATATTCTCATGAACATTACAATCATTACCAAGAAACGAAAGTACCTGGTAATTTAGTTGGCGTGCACGAGCTCTAGTAATTGGTCCAGTATGTATAGCAGCAGGGGCTGTGGGTGTAACAATTGTATTGATGTCCTCATCAAACAAGCATGGAGATGATGGCATGCGCAAGGGGAACAAGAACGGAGTTACAAGTGATGATTTCAGGACTTTGAAGCCACCATAATGGGTGCATGAAGCCTTGGACGAAATATACAAGATGCCACTTCATAAATTTCGTCCCGAGGCTATTTTAGGTGCTGCGTCACCTTATTATTGGGCCAGGCCCATGTAATTTCGAAATACATAAGTATAGGCTATTTTTAGAGTCCGTATGTGTGGGGAAACAAGAGATAGGGTTGATTTCGGACCCCTCCATCAGGGGCCACGAAATTCCCCCCTCTTCCTCCATATATACAGCCCTTAGGGCATCGTTTAGACTTTGGGTTTTGTTTAGATTAAAAGTTCGCCATAGCTGCAACTTCGCGTACTTCGTTTGTGTTCAACGACCAGACAAAGGCGTCACAGAACCCCACCTTGATCAATAAAGCTTTCATCTTATATTCGCAATATCCAGATTGCAATCTTAGTTTCTTGCTTGTTCTTCGTTTGCTCGCAGGAAACAGACCCTCGTGGTCAGGTTGATCGTGCTCCGGCGTGGTCAATAACCTCTCGGAGTTGGTTTAGCGATTGCTAAGGCGCGACGTCCTCGCACGTTCGTAGTCGGATCGTCAAAGTCGACTTCCACCAAAGCGAAATCCACCATCTCATCGAAAGACGGGACACCTTTGCCTCTATCACTACATGTCAAAAAGCTAAGTCACGACTCAATCCTCATGGTTTATATATGCCTTTGCCTGTACCTAGTGTTCCTTGGGAGGATATATCTATGGACTTTGTTTTAGGTTTACCTCGAACAAAGAAGGGGAGGGATAGCATATTTGTTGTCGTGGATAGATTCTCGAAAATGGCACACTTTATACCATGTCATAAAAGCGATGATGCTGTTAATGTTGCTGATTTGTTCTTTCGTGAAATTATTCGCTTGCATGGTGTGCCAAATACTATTGTTTCAGATCGTGATACTAAATTTCTTAGCCACTTTTGGTGATGTTTATGGGCTAAGTTGGGGACTAAACTGCTTTTTAGTACTACTTGTCACCCCCAAACTGATGGACAAACTGAAGTAGTCAATAGAACGTTGTCTACTATGCTTAGGGCTGTTTTGAAGAATAATAAGAAAATGTGGGAGGAATGCTTGCCTCATATTGAATTTGCTTATAATCGTTCATTGCATTCTACTACTAAGATGTGCCCTTTTGAAGTTGTGTATGGTTTCCTACCTCGTGCACCTATTGATTTGTTGCCTCTTCCATCTTCGGAGAAGGTTAATTTTGATGCTAAACAACGTGCTGAATTGATTTTAAAAATGCATGAGTTAACTAAGGAAAACATTGAGCGCATGAATGCTAAATATAAACTTGCTGGATATAAGGGTAGAAAACATGTTGTGTTTGCACCTGGAGATCTTGTTTGGTTACATTTGCGTAAGGATAGATTTCCTGATTTGCGCAAATCAAAGTTAATGCCACGTGCTGATGGTCCCTTTAAGGTGTTAGAGAAAATAAATGATAATGCATATAAACATGAGCTGCCTGCAGATTTTGGGGTTAGTCCCACTTTTAACATTGCAGATTTGAAGCCTTATTTGGGTGAGGAAGATGAACTTCCGTCGAGGACGACTTCATTTCAAGAAGGGGAGGATGATGAGGACATCAATACAGTTGTTACACCCACAGCCCCTGCTGCTATACATACTGGACCAATTACTAGAGCTCGTGCACGCCAACTAAATTACCAGGTACTTTCGTTTCTTGGTAATGATTCTAATGTTCATGAGAATATGATGCTGGCTAAATTGGATACATTTGTTTTGCTTACAAATGAAGGGCCTAGCTTGGAGAAGGATGAACATTGGAGCAAGAACAAGCATGGAGATGACGGCATGCGCAAGGGAAACAAGAACGGAGTTACAAGTGATGATTTCAGGACTTTGAAGCCACCATAATGGGTGCATGAAGCCTTGGACGAAATATACAAGATGCCACTTCATAAATTTCGTCCCGAGGCTATTTTAGGTGCTGCGTCACCTTATTATTGGGCCAGGCCCATGTAATTTCGAAATACATAAGTATAGGCTATTTTTAGAGTCCGTATGTGTGGGGAAACAAGAGATAGGGTTGATTTTGGACCCCTCCACCAAGGGCCACGAAATTCCCCCCTCTTCCTCCATATATACAGCCCTTAGGGCATCGTTTAGACTTTGGGTTTTGTTTAGATTAAAAGTTTGCCATAGCTGCAACTTCGCGTACTTCGTTTGTGTTCAACGACCAGACAAAGGCGTCACAGAACCCCACCTTGATCAATAAAGCTTTCATCTTATATTCGCAATATCCAGATTGCAATCTCAGTTTCTTGCTTGTTCTTCGTTTGCTCGCAGGAAACAGACCCTCGTGGTCAGGTTGATCGTGCTCCGGCGTGGTCAATAACCTCTCGGAGTTGGTTTAGCGATTGCTAAGGCGCGACGTCCTCGCACGTTCGTAGTCGGATCGTCAAAGTCGACTTCCACCAAAGCGAAATCCACCATCTCATCGAAAGACGGGACACCTTTGCCTCTATCAAGTAGAATGCAATGAACGATTATAAGCAAATTCAATATGAGGCAAGCATTCCTCCCACATTTTCTTATTATTCTTCAAAACAGCCCTAAGCATAGTAGACAACGTTCTATTGACTACTTCAGTTTGTCCATCAGTTTGGGGGTGACAAGTAGTACTAAAAAGCAGTTTAGTCCCCAACTTAGCCCATAAACATCTCCAAAAGTGGCTAAGAAATTTAGTATCACGATCTGAAACAATAGTATTTGGCACACCATGCAAGCGAATAATTTCACGAAAGAACAAATCAGCAACATTAACAGCATCATCGCTTTTATGACATGGTATAAAGTGTGCCATTTTCGAGAATCTATCCACGACAACAAATATGCTATCCCTCCCCTTCTTTGTTCGAGGTAAACCTAAAACAAAGTCCATAGATATATCCTCCCAAGGAACACTAGGTACAGGCAAAGGCATATATAAACCATGAGGATTGAGTCGTGACTTAGCTTTTTGACATGTAGTGCAGTGAGCAATAAAACGCTCAACATCCCGTCTCATCTTTGGCCAAAAGAAATGTGTAGCAAGTACGTCCTCCGTCTTCTTCATGCCAAAGTGTCCCATTAATCCTCCTCCATGCGCCTCCTGCAACAACAAAAGACGAACGAAGCTAGCTGGAATGCATAGCTTGTTAGCACGAAACACAAATCCATCGTTAACAACAAACTTGTTCCACATTCTTCCTTCTTTACAATTCTGCATTACATCTTTAAAATCAGCATCATGCACATATTGATCTTTGATGGTCTCCAAACCAAATATTTTGAAGTCAAGTTGTGAAAGCATAGTATAGCGACGAGACAATGCATCAGCAATAACATTTTGTTTTCCCTTCTTGTGTTTAATGACATAAGGAAAAGTCTCAATGAATTCAACCCATTTAGCATGTCTACGATTCAGTTTAGCTTGACTTTTAATATGTTTCAAAGATTCATGATCAGAATGTATAACAAATTCTTTGGGCCATAAATAATGTTGCCATGTTTCTAAAGTCCGAACAAGAGCATATAATTCTTTATCATAAGTAGAATAATTCAGACTAGGCCCACTCAATTTTTCAGAAAAGTATGCAAACAGGTTTGCCATCTTGTAATAACACACCTCCTAATCCAATTCCACTAGCATCACATTCAAGCTCAAAAGTCTTATTAAAATCAGGAAGTTGGAGTAAAGGAGCATGTGTCAACTTATCTTTCAATACCGTGAAGGCTTCTTCCTGTGCGGTACCCCAATGAAAAGGCACATCTTTCTTTGTAAGCTCATTGAGAGGTGCAGCAATGGTGCTGAAATCTCTCACAAAACGCCTATAGAATCCAGCGAGGCCAAGAAAACTGCTCACTTGTGTGACCGTTTTGGGCTGCGGCCAACTCTCAATAGCTTCAATCTTGGCTTTATCAACTACAATTCCCTGTGGAGTAACAACATAGCCAAGAAAAGATACTCGGTCGGTGCAAAAGGTGCACTTCCCAAGGTTACCAAACAAACGTGCATCACGTAGAGCAATAAAAACAGCACGTAAATGTTCCAAATGTTCTTCCAAAGATCTGCTATAAATCAATATGTCATCAAAGTAAACTACCACAAATCGTCCAATGAAAGCACGTAAAACTTCGTTCATTAATCTCATGAAAGTACTAGGTGCATTAGTTAACCCAAAAGGCATGACTAACCACTCATATAATCCAAACTTAGTTTTAAATGCTGTTTTCCATTCATCTCCCAATTTCATACGAATTTGATGGTAGCCACTACGCAAATCAACTTTGGAGAATATTGTAGAGCCACTCAATTCATCAAGCATATCATCTAGCCTAGGAATAGGATGACGATAACGAATAGTAATATTATTAATGCCTCTACAATCAACACACATACGTGATGTACCATCCTTTTTCGGCACTAGAATAATAGGAACAGCACAAGGACTAAGGGATTCGCGTATATAACCTTTGTCGAGAAGCTCTTGTACTTGACGCATAATCTCCTTCGTCTCCTCTGGATTGGTACGGTATGGTGCACGGTTTGGCAGTGAAGCACCGGGAATTAAGTCAATCTGATGCTCAATCCCTCGAATAGGCGGTAATCCCGGTGGCATGTCTTGTAGAAAAACGTCAGCGAACTCCTGCAAAATGTTAGTGACAGCAGGAGGCAAAGAGGAAGGCACGTCCTCGAATGAAAATAATGCCTCTTTGCACACAAAAGCATAGCAAACAGATTTGCTGAAATCTAGCTCATCAATATCAGATTTGGTGGCAAATAAACATGCATTTTTCAATTTAATTTCAGAAGCAACACTAGATGGTTTATTATTAGGCTTCATTTGTTGCTCAAATTCTTTTGCCACAATCTGATTTTCACTCTTATTCTTCTCCTGTTTTGCTTTATTAGCTCTATTAATATCATCTTTCAAAATGGAATCAGGAGTCATAGGAAGCAAAGTAATATTTTTATCCTTATGAACAAGAGTATAGTGATTGTTTCTACCATGGTGTACAGAATTTTTATCAAATTGCCATGGTCTACCAAGTAATAAGGAACATGCTTGCATAGGTACCACATCACAATCAACATAATCAGCATATGTAGAGATACTAAAATGCACACGAACAGTACGTGTTACCTTAACCTTGCCGCTGTTGTTGAACCATTGGATGTAGTAAGGATGTGGATGTGGTCTTGTGGTGAGAGAAAGCTTCTCCACCATCTCCATGCTAGCCAAGTTGTTGCAGCTCCCTTCGTCTATTATGACGCGCACAGAACGTTCCTTCACAACTGCCTTGGTATGGAACAAATTGTGCCTCTGATTTTGCTCAGCTTGTGTGACCTGCACACTCAAAACACGTTGAGCAACTAAACATTCATACCTGTCAGCGTCTTCAGGAGCCATGTATTGCGTCTCATGATCAGAATCATCTCCACCATGTTCTTCACGTGTAATAAGAGCCAATGTCTCCTCATCATAGTCACTAGCGGACTCATATCCACCACCCTCGGTAGCAATCATCACACGCGGAGATTTGCATTCTCTCGCATAATGACCTCCTCCCTTACAACGACAACAAATAATATCACTTGTGTGCCCTGTTGATGCCCTGGAAGAAGAAGAACTCTGTGCAGGCCCGGCAGGTGCGCTTGGCAGATAATGGTGGTTGTTCCTGTTTTCTTGTATCACGGCTGTAGGAGGCACCTGATTGAGGTGCTGGTGCAGTTGAAGTTGAAGATGCATGCGGTGTCCATGATGAAGGTCGGCCTGCAGAAAAGTTAGTTCGCGCCAATGCTTGTCGATCCTGCACTTCACGTTCAGCTTTACAAGCAAGATGGAATAAACGAGTGATATTAGTATACTCCTTATAGTCTAGAATGGTCTGAATCTCTCTATTTAATCCACCCAGAAAACGTGCAAGAATAGCTTCATTCTCCTCAACAATACCACATCGAATCATGCCAGTTTGTAATTCCTGATAATATTCTTCTACAGAATTTTTTCCTTGTCTTAAACGCTGCAATTTTTGAAGCAATTCACGTTGATAATATGGTGGAACCCAACGCGTACGCATAGCAGTTTTCAAAGCAGCCCAAGTAGTTGGAATAGGATAGAATCTACAATGTTCAGACCACCAGACACATGCAAAACTAGTGAAAGCACAAACAGCAGCAGCAACCCGTCTCTCCTCGGGATATTGTATACATGTAAAACGTTGTTCAGTTTCTAACTCCCAAGTAAGATATATATCAGGAACATATCTACCCTCAAATGGTGGAATATTCAATTTCAGTTTAGGAATATGGACATCATCTCGTACCTGAGGTGGTGGTGCAGGCCTACCATTACGAATATATACCTGAGGTCGACCTGCTGGTGGTGGTGCTGGTGGTTGCACGTAGTTCTGATTTTGAGCAATCTCATCCTCGTAATCTCCCACATAATCATCCTCCTCCGCATCAGCAGCAGGAGCCATAGAAGTATCAACAGCAGCACCAACAGTTTGGCCAAACGCAAGAGGAACACGGCTCGCTCGGCGGAGGTCTATTTCGTGACGTGGAGGTAGTCGTTGTTGTTGTTGTTGGAGAGGTGCGTTAGGTGCAGCGGGTGGTGGTGGTGGAAGACGCGCGAGCAATTCATTAAACTTGTTATCGAGCTTTGTTTCGAACGTCTTCTCCATGCCATCTATCTTCTCCATGGCCTCTTCAAATCTGTTTAGCACGTCTTGCACCTGTCCACTCATCATTTGCTGAAATTTATCATGCAAATCCTTATTCGTCATGTTCTCCCAGTCAGTCTCGTCGGCTTGTGATCCTGGCATGGTTAGCAGCAATAGAAACACACAAGAATATGATCCTACAGACTACTAACAAGAGGTGGTGGTGGGTGTCACAAATCCGTCAAGCAAATCTCAAATTCTTACCAGTTCTTATGATGAGGACATGACTACCTTGGATATGACCAAAAATATTGCATATATGCATATTTGTCAGGTGATTTCTAGTGCAAACTATTCAATAATCTATTTATGTTATCCAGAACAAAAATACTTCACACACTTTTGTGTTTTGTCTAATTGCAGGTGTATGGGGCATTTGTACAATCCACATATGAAGATAAGGAAGAAAGAGATGTTTATTTGCTGTCCAAAAAGTTCTCTCACGTCACTTTTGGCCCAAGAGAAGATAGAGTCCAAGTCTCTCACGTTCTGGATTCAGATTCGGACTGCACAGACATACCTGACTCAAAACGCACACAAGTTTTTCATACGAACTCCGAATTGGGTGATTCTTTTTTTGTTGGAAACTAGATTTCATGCACTTTCCAACCCAATTGGAATCACCTTCAAATTCGTTCGGAGCGTTGAGTTGTGGACGAAACAATCTGATGCTGCAGCAGAATCCGAGTCAAACTACAAGTCCAAAGGTGTTACATCACCTCCACTTGGGCCCATTGGCCTTGTACGACCTAGATTTAGTTTTAGGCTGCCTTGGGACGTCCTCCCACCTCCTTGGCCGCCACCCCTTGCTCCTATATAAGTAGATCCATCTAGTAGCTTTTCCTTTGGGATTTGTTTAGTTAAAAGTTAGCCATTGCAACTTCGTGTACTTCGTTTGTGTCCAACGACCAGACCAAGACCGCTTCTGGATCCCCACCATTATCAATACTTCATATTTATTTGCAATATTCAGATTGCTTTATCATATTCTTGCTCGTTCTTCGATTGCTTGCAGGAATAGACCTTCGTGGTCAGGCTGACCGTGCTTCCAGCATCGTCAGTAACCTCAGGAGATTGGTTTAGCGATTGCTAAGGCGCAACGTCGTGCACGTTTGTAGTCGGATCGTCAAAGTCGTCTCCACCAAATCTATAGTTATCATCTCATCGAAAGATCGGGACCCTCGCCTCTATCAAGTGGTATCAGTTTTCAGGTTGCTCGGTGAGAATTTCCAGTTTTCCTAGATTAGATTTATTTTCTTACCTATTGTCCAAGAAAAAGCCACAAAAAAGAGTTAGATCTATTCATCCTTGGTCCAAGCCAATCTGAGCCTTTGCAATTTTCTTTTCATTGATTGCATAGTTGAATTATCGATTGCATCGTCGTGTCGAGTTGCTGGTCTTAGTGTCTAGTTCGTTTAGAGTTTCGAGTTCTGTTCACATTAGTCACGCCACCGCAGCATCATTATCTCTTCCGCTGTCCACCACCCATCCATCAATTTCCACCACGTGCTACCCACCATTCATTGTCATAATAATAGTTGAGATCGTTCACATCTTCACTTGATCCAATCTGCATCTTATCTAGTTTGTTTTGGAAAGAGGGAGAAAAAAAGAGAGAGAAAAAACGAGAGAAAAAAAAGGAAAAAAAAGTCAGAGAAAAAAAGGAGAGAAAAAAAAAGTGTGACGAAAAAAAAGAGAGAAGAAAAAAAAACAAAAAAATCGGCACAAACTTTTTCAGAGGAAAGTTGGAGACAAAGTTGTTGATATATCCTGCTTGGCTGTTGTTTCACCTCATTATCTTCACTGCTGTTGTGATCTTCACTTATATCTTGCTGTCAAGAGCTACTTAGTATCCTTCATTGATGCTAGTTGTGCTACGCCGTGACCTCATTAGTGTTCTAGGCTCGCGTCTCTAGTCCGGTCTAGCCTAGGACCAGCACAGTACCGTCGTTGAGCGTTTATTCAACATTGCTTCTTTGAATTGATTATTGCTAATCTTTTGCTACCATATACAGCCAACCCAGCTCCACATATTTCTACACCGTGTATACGTACGCTCCCCTGGCAATCGCTTTACTCAATATTCGGAGTTACTTGACACCGCTGGTTGCCGATCACTGCCTGCTGCATGGTAAGAACTTGTAAGACATTGATATTTGCTTTACTGTGAGCGTTTTACCACCACATCCTAGTAGTTATAGGAACATTATTTTTGGGTTTTGTTTCTTGTTCTACTAATCATGACAGGATCCAGAGTCAATTCATGGGCTTTGTCGATCGCGGGAGACGTGCCACCACCTTTGCAAATACCACAACCGTCACGAGAGGTGCACAAACATCCAAATGCACATGATCAGGTTAATGTATCTATACCACCATTTAATGGCCGTTTTAAACCTGCTTTATATATTGAATGGGAGTTCGACATAAAAAATATATTTGCTTCCCATAATTTCGATGAACATAAAAAGGTTAAGGTTGCGGTTGGTTCTTTCACTGGTTATGCTTTGGTTTGGTGGAGTGAATATTTTCGGTTACACCCTGATTATATACCTACTACTTGGGATGATTTGAAACTTGCCATGCGACATACGTTCGTCCCTGCTTATTATACTCGTGACATGATTAAGAAGTTGCAACACTTAAAACAAGGTAGTGAAACTGTAACAAAATATTATGATGATTTACAAACTACCTTGTTGCATTCCTCTTTAGAAGAAAGTGAAGATGATTTTATGGATAGATTTTGGGGAGGATTAAACCGTGATATTCAAGAGATACTAATTCATGAAGAGTGTTATCCTATGGACCATTTGTTTCATCTTGCTTGCAAAGCTGAACAGGAAATAAAACGACGTGTTGGCCACGAGGAGAACAAGCGCACGGTGCACATTCCAAGAGTTGATATGATTGTTCCTTCAACTACTAGGCATACTATGACAACCACATCCGTTGTTGTCAGGACTATATCACCTCCACCATGTGACACATCGCCCCCGAGAGTGGCTACATCATCTAAGTTGATCATAAGAGGTAATGACAAAGGTACTGATCTTCCATCTCTACATGAGAATGATGAATGCCTTGTCAATTTGAATGCACCATCTGATGAGCTACCCACTACTTTGATCACACCACCTATTTTAGAGAACTACGTTGATAATTTGACTTTGCCATGTGATCAAACAACTGAAATACCAACAATTTTGAGTGCACCCATTGAATTAACTATTGATGCAAAAGAACCAATGTTTAATCATTTTGATATGACCTCTAATCTTGGTGATCATTCTGTGTTGTATGACTTATTGCATGTTTGCTTATTTAAGCATGTTGTAGCATGTAAATTTGATGCAAGTAAGGTTTATTCACCAATGTTGGGATGGTTTAATGATGAACATTGTCAATCTTTTGAAATGAATAAGAGCTTCACTTATATGTGCAAACTGAGTTGCAATATTTTCATGCCTTCTACTTCTAGTGCTAATTTTTTGGCTTTAGATTTTATGAACTATGCAAGTTACTCATCTATTCATGTGTCATATATGCAAAAATCAAGGGAAGTAAAAATGGATGACATATACATATACAACATGTACACCTTGTCTCTTTTGTTAGCCACATTTCAGATTAAGCAACGCCGAGGACGGCTTTATTTTCAAGAAGGGGAGGATGATGAGGACATGACTACCTTGGATATGACCAAAAATATTGCATATATGCATATTTGTCAGGTGATTTCTAGTGCAAACTATTCAATAATCTATTTATGTTATCCAGAACAAAAATACTTCACACACTTTTGTGTTTTGTCTAATTGCAGGTGTATGGGGCATTTGTACAATCCACATATGAAGATAAGGAAGAAAGAGATGTTTATTTGCTGTCCAAAAAGTTCTCTCACGTCACTTTTGGCCCAAGAGAAGATAGAGTCCAAGTCTCTCACGTTCTGGATTCAGATTCGGACTGCACAGACATACCTGACTCAAAACGCACACAAGTTTTTCATACGAACTCCGAATTGGGTGATTCTTTTTTTGTTGGAAACTAGATTTCATGCACTTTCCAACCCAATTGGAATCACCTTCAAATTCGTTCGGAGCGTTGAGTTGTGGACGAAACAATCTGATGCTGCAGCAGAATCCGAGTCAAACTACAAGTCCAAAGGTGTTACATCACCTCCACTTGGGCCCATTGGCCTTGTACGACCTAGATTTAGTTTTAGGCTGCCTTGGGACGTCCTCCCACCTCCTTGGCCGCCACCCCTTGCTCCTATATAAGTAGATCCATCTAGTAGCTTTTCCTTTGGGATTTGTTTAGTTAAAAGTTAGCCATTGCAACTTCGTGTACTTCGTTTGTGTCCAACGACCAGACCAAGACCGCTTCTGGATCCCCACCATTATCAATACTTCATATTTATTTGCAATATTCAGATTGCTTTATCATATTCTTGCTCGTTCTTCGATTGCTTGCAGGAATAGACCTTCGTGGTCAGGCTGACCGTGCTTCCAGCATCGTCAGTAACCTCAGGAGATTGGTTTAGCGATTGCTAAGGCGCAACGTCGTGCACGTTTGTAGTCGGATCGTCAAAGTCGTCTCCACCAAATCGATAGTTATCATCTCATCGAAAGATCGGGACCCTCGCCTCTATCATCTTACCCAGCAGCAGGCGGTGATCGGCAACCGTTGTAGTCAAAAACTCTCAAAGCTTGGATAGAGCGATTACCAGGGAGAGTCAAACGCACGACGTAGATGTATGTGGAGCTGGGAAGGCTTATAATATGGTAGCAAAAAGGGTCAGCAATAATCAATTCAGAGATGCAAAGTTGAATAAACGCTCAACGACGGTACTGTGCTGGTCCTAGGCTAGACTGTGCTAGAGACGCGAGCCTAGAACACCAACAAAATCACGGCGCGGCACGTAAACAAGGGAAAAGCACACTCTGGAATTTGTTTTTTTCGCTCTTTTTTTGTGCTCTTTTTTTTGTGCTGCTTTTTTTTTGCGAAAAATCACTATAATGGCGAGTGTCTCAAAACTCTTCCTAGCTCAAACTGACAGGATGGGCACGAAATTTTTTTCGACCAATTTTTTTTTCGACTGCCCGGACCCAAAAACTAGAAACGGGTCAAAAAAAACTTCCTATAATGGCACCTGTCTCAAAACACTCAGAAACACCTAAAAATAGGATAGCCAGAAATTTTTTCGAAAAATGCATTTTCGAAAAATTTTGGGCCTAAACGGAGGGTGGTTTCCGGACTCTTTTTTTTTCGAAACCTACGCCGGCAAGGAAACACGAATCGGAATCTAGATGGATCTCGAAAACAAACCTAATATGACAAGAACTCGGATTGGTGGTGGATATATGGTGGTAGATGGCAGCGGTGGAGCACGATCAACCTGACCACGAGGGTCTGTTTCCTGCGAGCAAACGAAGAACAAGCAAGAAACTGAGATTGCAATCTGGATATTGCGAATATAAGATGAAAGCTTTATTGATCAAGGTGGGGTTCTGTGACGCCTTTGTCTGGTCGTTGAACACAAACGAAGTACGCGAAGTTGCAGCTATGGCGAACTTTTAATCTAAACAAAACCCAAAGTCTAAACGATGCCCTAAGGGCTGTATATATGGAGGAAGAGGGGGAAATTTCGTGGCCCTTGGTGGAGGGGTCTGAAATCAACCCTATCTCTTGTTTCCCCACACATACGGACTCTAAAAATAGCCTATACTTATGTATTTTGAAATTACATGGGCCTGGCCCAATAATAAGGTGACGCAGCACCTAAAATAGCCTCGGGACGAAATTTATGAAGTGGCATCTTGTATATTTCGTCCAAGGCTTCATGCACCCATTATGGTGGCTTCAAAGTCCTGAAATCATCACTTGTAACTCCGTTCTTGTTCCCCTTGCGCATGCCATCATCTCCATGCTTGTTGTTGCTCCAATGTTCATCCTTCTCCAAGCTAGGCCCTTCATTTGTAAGCAAAACAAATGTATCCAATTTAGGCAACATCATATTCTCATGAACATTAGAATCATTACCAAGAAACGAAAGTACCTGGTAATTTAGTTGGCGTGCACGAGCTCTAGTAATTGGTCCAGTATGTATAGTAGCAGGGGCTGTGGGTGTAAAAATTGTATTGATGTCCTCATCATTACAAGGTTCAAATTCCAGAGTTATATGGCTCAAATTTGAAGATTATAAGGTTCAAACTGATATTATAAATGAAATTCAGCTCATCAGCTACAAATGCTCGCGCTGATCTGCTGAACATGGATATCAAAGAGGTTCAAACTAATATTACCACTTCTAAGTCTAGTTTCGAAACCTCACAATTTTTGCAAAGGGGTCAGCCACTGAGAAGTCATGTATAGAGTTGACACGATGACTCCCAATTACTCTGTCATCTGAAGTTCCAAAATGAAATCCAGCATTTTTAGAGCCTATTCCATTCTGTCGCAGGTGCCGGCGCTGATCAACAAACCATTCATTTTTGTGAAATAAATGTAGGGAAAACCTCATTTCATTCAGCACCCTTGCTCCGAGAACAAAGAACCTGGCGAATATAATCTCCGGTAAGGTCCCTCGGTAGGAGTTCAAAGTAATTTCTAAGAGATGCTGATCTAGGCATTCGACGTGATTTTTAAATTGTATCACATTATCCACCATTGGGCCTAATCTTATATGCAAAAGGAGAAATGCGTTAGTGCCTACATGCAGTTTTGAACATTACGACATGCCTATTTGGTTTGCAAGATTTGTAAAATGCACTAACATGGGCATTTGATTACATTCTAGAAAAATGTAGCCTTCTTCACAAGAGGTTGAAGTGGATGAAAAGTTCCCTAAGAAAACTAGTACAGATGAATCCAAATGAGAAATGATTATTGATTGTAACCGTGTGGATCAAGCAACCAATATGGGGTGGGGTGGGGTGGGGTGGAACATGTATGTACTGAAATCCTCCAAAAGAATCCTTCAGAAATCGTAGTACATTGTCATTGTAAACTTGGAAAAAGGTGTCACAAATTGAACTCCGT
This sequence comes from Triticum aestivum, assembly GCF_018294505.1. Taxonomy (NCBI): domain Eukaryota; kingdom Viridiplantae; phylum Streptophyta; class Magnoliopsida; order Poales; family Poaceae; genus Triticum; species Triticum aestivum. The sequence continues at coordinate 248,027,866 of NC_057803.1, forward strand.
TATGGTTAACATTTAACAGGAAAGGAACATCACCTCGATATATAGCTTCTCCAGGCATGGAAAGCATCTCAGGAAACTGACAACTTGCTCCAGGTTGGGGCCGATAGATTCTAGTGTGAAGACCTTCATTGTGCGCAGTTTTAGGGTCAAGCTTGTCGGAATCATTTTCTGAATGACAGACGAACAAACATCTTCAAAATTAGAAATAATGTTAATTTGTAGAAGGAGAGGTAGAAGGCGGCTGTTGTACCTGAACGGGTGTGGATCCTATAACAAGTTTGGAGTATTTGTCAGACGAGTAGCCCACCACTGTCAATTTCGGCGCAGAAATGACATTGATTCTTGTTGGACCTTCTTGATCAACTACAAGTAATCTCTCAAGTGCAGGTGTGTCCTCAATGACCATACCATGGTACACATCTTGTGATGTCTTCCTGCCGCACCAGCAACACACATAAATAGTCCGGAGAGTCATGGAGGTGATGTGGAAGGTACTCAACCCATTGATTGCCTAAAGACGAAGGAACTCGAGTGTAGTACAGCCACGGAGCAGGCGCTCCATGTCACCGTTTGAGAGGTAGACAACGACGAGCTCGAGGTGCTTCAGTCGCGGTAGAATAAGAGCGGGCGCATCATTAAGGGGGGATGCCAGTTCTTGAACTTGGCAACGTGCAGCATGGGCGCGAGGTGGAGTGCAGACGTTGGCAGTGACCGCATATGCCCATCATCAAAAGTGAGCTCCTCAAGCTGATCTAGGGCGGGGGTTCGGAACCAGTCGTCAAGCTTGGCTCGGTCCATGCCGTTGGAACGGAACTTGCCCATTCTAAGGCCTCTGGTTGGGCCAAGGTGACTGCCGAGGATCTTGGATAATGCATCCAAGCTTTTGCGGTATCCATGGCAGAGCTCGTGGGTGTCGATGAGGTCGAGAGGGCTGGAGCTCCATAGGGGGCGCCACCATCAGGAAAGGACGGTTGTCAGCGCCCCATATTTGATTGGGAGGAGGGAGATGATGACTGTCAACATATCATCAGGGAGGCTGCTGATGAAGTCTAGGCCTGCTGGAGTCGCTTGCGGTTCTAGCTCGCCCCGCCTCGTCTTGTTGGCAGCCCCATTCTTGATAGAGGCGAAGGTGTCCCGATGTTTCGATAGATGATAACTATCGATTTGGTGGAGACGACTTTGACGATCTGACTACAAACATGCACGATGTTGCGCCTTAGCAATCGGTAAACCAATCTCCCGGGGTTACTGACGATGCTGGAAGCACGATCAGCCTAACCACGAAGGTCTATTCCTGCACGCAATCGAAGAACAAGCAAGAATATGATAATGCAATCTGAATATTGCGAATATAGATGAAGTATTGATAAAGGTGGGGATCCGAAAGTGGTCTTGGTCTGGTCGTTGGACACAAACGAAGTACACGAAGTTGCAATGGCTAACTTTTAACTAAACAAATCCCAAGGAAAAAGCTACTAGATGGATCTACTTATATAGGATCAAGGGGTGGCTGCCAAGGAGGTGGAAGGATGTCCCAAGGCAGCCTAAAACTAACCCTAGGTCGTACAAGGCTCATGGGTCCAAGTGGAGGTGGTGCAACACCTTTGGACTTGTTGTTTGACTTGGATTCTGCTGCTGCGTCAGATTGTTTCCTCGATATCTCAATGCTCCGGACGAATTTGCAGGTGATTCCAATTGGGTTGGAAAGTGCACCAAAATCTACTTTCCAACAAGAAAAGAATCACCCAATTCGGAGTACGTATAAAAAAGTTGTTGACGTTTTGATTCAGGTATGTCTGTGTAGTCCGAATCTGAATCCAGAACGTGAGAGACTTGGACTCTATCTTCTCTTGGCCCAAAAGTGACGTGAGAGGATTTTTTGAACAAAACCTAAACTTCTCCTTTTCCCTTATCTTCATATGTGGATTGTACAAATGTCTCATACACCTGCAATTAGACAAAACACAAAAGTGTGTGAAGTATTTTTGTTCTGGATAACATAAATAGATTATTGAATAGTTTGCACTAGAAATCACCTGAAAAATATGCATGTATGCAATATTTTTGGTCGTACCCAAGGTAGTCATGTCCTCATCATCCTCCCCTTCTTGAAAACAAAGCCGTCCTTGGCGTTGCTTAATCTGAAATGTGGCTAACAAAAGAGACAAGGTGTACATGTTGTATATGTATATGTCATCCATTTTTACTTCCCTTGATTTTTGCGCATATGACACATGTATACATGAGTAACTTTCATAGATCATAAAATATAAGTCCAAAATATTATCATAAGTAAAAGGCATGAAAATATTGCAACTCAGTTTGCACATATAAGTGAAGCTCTTATTCATATCAAAAGATTGACAATATTCATCATTAAACCATCCCAACATTGGTGAATAAATCTTATTTCCATCAAATTGGACACAGAATCATCACCAAGATTAGAGGTCATATCAAAATGATTAAACATTGGTTCTTTTGCATCAACCGTTAATTCAATGGGTGCACTCAAAATTGTTGGTATTTCAGCTGTTTGATCACATGGCAAAGTCAAATCATCAACATAGTCCTCTAAAATAGGTGGCACGATCAAAGTAGTGGGTAGCTCATCAGATGGTGCATTCAAACTGACAAGGCATTCATCATTCTCATGTAGAGAAGAAAGATTAGTACCTTTGTCATTACCTCTTATGATCAACTCAGATGATGTAGCGACTCTCGGGGGCGATGTATCACATGGTGGAGGTGATGTAGTCCTCACAACAATGGATGTGGTTGTCATAGTATGCCTAGTAGTTGAAGGAACAATCATATCAACTCTTGGAATGTGCACCCTGCGCTTGTTCTCCTCGTGGGCAACACATTGTTTTATTTCCTGTTCAGCTTTGCAAATAAGACGAAACAAATGGTCCATAGGATAACACTCTTCATAAATTAATATCTCTTGAATATCATGGTTTAATCCTCCCCAAAATCTATCCATAAAATCATCTTCACTTTCTTCTAAAGAGGAATGCAACAAGGTAGTTTGTAAATCATCATAATATTTTGTTACAGTGTCCTTACCTTGTTTTAAATGTTGCAACTTCTTAATCATCTCGCGAGTACAATAAGCAGGAACAAAAGTATGTCGCATGGCAAGTTTCAAATCATCCCAAGTAGTAGGTATATAATCAGGGTGTAACCAACAATATTCACTCCACCAAACCAAAGCATAACCAGTGAAAGAACAAACCTTAACCTTAACTGATAGAGGCAAAGGTGTCCAGTCTTTCGATGAGATGATGGATATCGCTTTGGTGGCAGTTGACTTTGACGATCCGACTACGAACGTGTGAGGACGTCGCGCCTTAGCAATCGCTAAACCAACTCCGAGAGGTTATTGACCACGCCGGAGCACGATCAACCTGACCACGAGGGTCTGTTTCCTGCGAGCAAATGAAGAACAAGCAAGAAACTGAGATTGCAATCTGGATATTGCGAATTAAGATGAAAGCTTTATTGATCAAGGTGGGGTTCTGTGACGCCTTTGTCTGGTCGTTGAACACAAACGAAGTATGCGAAGTTGCAGCTATGGCGAACTTTTAATCTAAACAAAACCCAAAGTCTAAACGATGCCCTAAGGGCTGTATATATGGAGGAAGAGGGGGGAATTTCGTGGCCCTTGGTGGAGGGGTCCGAAATCAACCCTATCTCTTGTTTCCCCACACATACGGACTCTAAAAATAGCCTATACTTATGTATTTCGAAATTACATGGGCCTGGCCCAATAATAAGGTGACGCAGCACCTAAAATAGCCTCGGGACGAAATTTATGAAGTGGCATCTTGTATATTTCGTCCAAGGCTTCATGCACCCATTATGGTGGCTTCAAAGTCCTGAAATCATCACTTGTAACTCCGTTCTTGTTCCCCTTGCGCATGCCATCATCTCCATGCTTGTTGTTGCTCCAATGTTCATCCTTCTCCAAGCTAGGCCCTTCATTTGTAAGCAAAACAAATGTATCCAATTTAGGCAGCATCATATTCTCATGAACATTAGAATCATTACCAAGAAACGAAAGTACCTGGTAATTTAGTTGGCGTGCACGAGCTCTAGTAATTGGTCCAGTATGTATAGCAGCAGGGGCTGTGGGTGTATCAATTGTATTGATGTCCTCATCATTAACCTTTTTATGTTCATCAAAATTTTGGGAAGCAAATATATTTTTTATGTTGAACTCCCATTCAATATATAAAGCAGGTCTAAAACGGCCATTAAATGTGGGTATAGATACATTAGCCTGGTCATGTGTATTTGGATGTTTGTGCACCTCTTGTGACAGTGGTGGTATTTGCAAAGGTGGTGGCACGTCTCCCATGATCAAAGAAGCCCATGAATTGACTCTGGATCCTATCATGATTAGTAGAAACAAGAAACAGAATCCAAAAAATGTTCCTATGAGCTACTTGGAAGTGGTGGCAAAATGCTCATAGTATAGCAAATCTCAATATCTTACAAGTTCTTACCATGCAACAGGTGGTGATCGGCAACCAGCGGTGTCAAATAACTCTGAAGATTGAGTAAAGCGATTGCCAGTGGAAAGTACGTATACACGGTGTAGAAATATGTGGAGTTGGGTTGGCTATATATGGTTGCAAAAGATTATAATCAATTCAAAGATGCAATGTTGAATAAACGCTCAACAACGGTACTGTGCTGGTCCTAGGCTAGACCGGACTAGAGACGCAAGCCTAGAACACTGATGAGATGATGACATAGCACAACTAGCATCAATGAAGGATACTAAGTAGCTCTGGACAACAAGATATAAGTCAAGATCACAACGGCAGTAAAGATAATGATGAAAAACAACTGCCAAGCAGGATATACAACAACTTTCTCTCCAACTTCCCTTTGAGAAGTTTGTGTCAATTTTTAGATTATTTTTTCAAGAATGGTATTGACTCAAGCTTTAAAACGCAAAAAGAATCACTCAATTCCGAGTTGATATGAGGAGTAAAAAAACTCTAAAACTGGCCTAAAAAACTGGAATAAGCTGTGTTCGTGAACTTCGGAGGAGAAAAAGACATATTTAGAAGCCGATTTTGAGGTGCCAAATATTGAAATAGCTTCTAAAACTATTTAGATGCGACTCGTCGCTAGCTTTCATTTGAGTACTCGCGGGGCGAAAACGGACTTCGTATGAGGAAGTTATGCATGTTTTACTGAACAGTGCACAAAACAGATTCCAATCCGAATTCAACTACGAGATTGAGTCTAGATAGATCCGAATTTTGTTTTTTGTTCTCCTCTTTTTTTCTCACACTTTTTTCTTTTTCTTTTTTTCTCCTCTTTTTTTTTCTTTTTTTCCTCTCGTTGTTTTTCTCTCTCCCTCTTTCCAAAACAAACTAGATAAGATGTAGATTGGATCAAGGGAAGATGGGAACGATCTCAACTATGATTATGACAATGAACGGTGGGTAGCACGTGGAGTAAATTGATGGATGGGTGGTGGACAGCGGAAGGGATAGCGATGCAGCGGCGGTGTGATGAGGACATCAATACAATTGTTACACCCACAGCCCCTGCTGCTATACATACTGGACCAATTACTAGAGCTCGTGCACGCCAACTAAATTACCAGGTACTTTCGTTTCTTGGTAATGATTCTAATGTTCATGAGAATATGATGCTGCCTAAATTGGATACATTTGTTTTGCTTACAAATGAAGGGCCTAGCTTGGAGAAGGATGAACATTGGAGCAAGAACAAGCATGGAGATGATGGCATGCGCAAGGCGAACAAGAACGGAGTTACAAGTGATGATTTCAGGACTTTGAAGCCACCATAATGGGTGCATGAAGCCTTGGACGAAATATACAAGATGCCACTTCATAAATTTCGTCCCGAGGCTATTTTAGGTGTTGCGTCACCTTATTATTGGGCCAGACCCATGTAATTTCGAAATACATAAGTATAGGCTATTTTTAGAGTCCGTATGTGTGGGGAAACAAGAGATAGGGTTGATTTCGGACCCCTCCACCAAGGGCCACGAAATTCCCCCTCTCTTCCTCCATATATACAGCCCTTAGGGCATCGTTTAGACTTTGGGTTTTGTTTAGATTAAAAGTTCGCCATAGCTGCAACTTCGCGTACTTCGTTTGTGTTTAACGACCAGACAAAGGCGTCACAGAACCCCACCTTGATCAATAAAGCTTTTCATCTTATATTCGCAATATCCAGATTGCAATCTCAGTTTCTTGCTTATTCTTCGTTCGCTCGCAGGAAACAGACCCTCATGGTCAGGTTGATCGTGCTCCGGCGTGGTCAATAACCTCTCGGAGTTGGTTTAGCGATTGCTAAGGCGCGACGTCCTCGCACGTTCGTAGTCGGATCGTCAAAGTCGACTTCCACCAAAGCGAAATCCATCATCTCATCGAAAGACGGGACACCTCCGCCTCTATCAAGTGGTATCAGATTTCCAGGTTGCTCGGTGAGATTTTACAGTTTTTCGTAGTTTAGATCGAGTCTGTTCTTCATACCTACAGTCCACGAAAAAGCCACACAAAAAAAAAATTAGGGTTAGTTCATCATATCCGAACCAATATGAGCCTTTGCATAATCTTTTTAGGGTTTTGCTTTGTTGAATTTGCGGTTGCATCGTCGGTCTAGTTGCTGGTCTTAGAGTCTAGTCTTTTAGAGTTTCGAGTTCTGGTCATAAGTTGTCACGCCACCGCCGCACCATCATCATCGCCCCTGCCATCTACCACCACCGCTCCGAATCCGTATCCATATACCACCACCAATCCGTGCCCATATACCACCACCGATCCATATCCATATACTACCACCGCTACCACCACCGCTGCCATATACCACCACCATATATCCACCACCAATCCGAGTTCCTTGCTTATTAGGTTTGTTTTCGGGATCCATCTAGATTCCGATTCGTGTTTCCTTGCCGGAGTAGGTTTCGGAAAAAAAAAAGAGTCGGGTAGCCACGCTCCATTTAGGCCCAAAATTTTTCGAAAACGCATTTTTCGAAAAAATTTCTGGCTATCCTATTTTTAGGTGTTTCTGAGTGTTTTGAGACAGGTGCCATTATAGGAAGTTTTTTTTGACCCGTTTCCAGTTTTTGGGGCAGTCGAAAAAAAAAAATTGGTCGAAAAATTTCGTGACCATCCTGTCAGTTTGAGCTAGGAGGAGTTTTGAACACTCGCCATTATAGTGATTTTTCGCAAAAAAAAGCAGCGCAAAAAAAAGAGCGCAAAAAAAAGCAGCGCAAAAAAAAAAGAGCGCAAAAAAAAAGAGCGAAAAAAAATTCAGAGTGTGCTTTTCCCTTGTTTACGTGCTGCGCCGTGATTTTGTTGGTGTTCTAGGCTCGCGTCTCTAGCACAGTCTAGCCTAGGACCAGCACAGTACCGTCGTTGAGCGTTTATTCAACTTTGCATCTCTGAATTGATTATTGCTGACCCTTTTTGCTACCATAGTATAAGCCTTCCCAGCTCCACATACATCTACGTCGTGCGTTTGACTCTCCCTGGTAATCGCTCTATCCAAGCTTTGAGAGTTTTGACTACAACGGTTGCCGATCACCGCCTGTTGCTGGGTAAGAACTGGTAAGAATTTGAGTTTTGCTTGACGGATTTGTGACACCCACCACCACCACTTGTTCGTAGTCTGTAGGATCATATTCTTGTGTGTTTCTATTGCTGCTAACCATGCCAGGATCACAAGCCGACGAGATTGACTGGGAGAATTTATCGAACAAGGAGCTTCATGATAAGTTTCAGCAAATGATGACTGAACAGGTGCAAGATGTGCTGAACAATTTTGAAGAGGCCATGGAGAAGATCACTGGCCTTGAGAAGACGTTCGAAACAAAGCTCGATAACAGATTTAATGAATTGCTCGCGCGTCTTCCACCACCACCACCCGCTGCACCTAAGGATGATGAGTATGCGGGCGATTATGAGGATGAGGTTGATCAAAATCAGATCTACGAGCAGCCACCAGCACCACCACCAGCAGGTCGACCTTAGGTATATATTCGTAATGGTAGGCCTGCACCACCACCTCAGGTACGAGATGATGTCCATATTCCTAAACTGAAATTGAATATTCCACCATTTGAGGGTAGATATGTTCCTGATATATATCTTACTTGGGAGTTAGAAACTGAACAACGATTTACATGTTTACAATATCCTGAGGAGAGACGAGTTGCTGCTGCTGTTTGTGCTTTCACTAGTTTTGCATGTGTATGGTGGTCTGAACATTGTAGATTATATCCTATTCCAACTACTTGGGCTGCTTTGAAAACTGCTATGCGTACGCGTTGGGTTCCACCATATTATCAACGTGAATTGCTTCAAAAATTGCAGCGTTTAAGACAAGGAAAAAATTCTGTAGAAGAATATTATCAGGAATTACAAACTGGCATGATTAGATGTGGTATTGTTGAGGAGAATGAAGCTATGCTTGCACGTTTTCTGGGTGGATTAAATAGAGAGATTCTGATAGAGGCAAAGGTGTCCCGTCTTTCGATGAGATGATGGATATCGCTTTGGTGGAAGTCGACTTTGACGATCCGACTACGAACGTGTGAGGACGTCGCGCCTTAGCAATCGCTAAACCAACTCCGAGAGGTTATTGACCACGCCGGAGCACGATCAACCTGACCACGAGGGTCTGTTTCCTGCGAGCAAACGAAGAACAAGCAAGAAACTAAGATTGCAATCTGGATATTGCGAATATAAGATGAAAGCTTTATTGATCAAGGTGGGGTTCTGTGACGCCTTTGTCTGGTCGTTGAACACAAACGAAGTACGCGAAGTTGCAGCTATGGCGAACTTTTAATCTAAACAAAACCCAAAGTCTAAACGATGCCCTAAGGGCTGTATATATGGAGGAAGAGGGGGGAATTTCGTGGCCCTTGGTGGAGGGGTCCGAAATCAACCCTATCTCTTGTTTCCCCACACATACGGACTCTAAAAATAGCCTATACTTATGTATTTCGAAATTACATGGGCCTGGCCCAATAATAAGGTGACGCAGCACCTAAAATAGCCTCGGGATGAAATTTATGAAGTGGCATCTTGTATATTTCGTCCAAGGCTTCATGCACCCATTATGGTGGCTTCAAAGTCCTGAAATCATCACTTGTAACTCCGTTCTTGTTCCCCTTGCGCATGCCATCATCTGCATGCTTGTTCTTGCTCCAATGTTCATCCTTCTCCAAGCTAGGCCCTTCATTTGTAAGCAAAACAAATGTATCCAATTTAGGCAGCATCATATTCTCATGAACATTAGAATCATTACCAAGAAACGAAAGTACCTGGTAATTTAGTTGGCGTGCACGAGCTCTAGTAATTGGTCCAGTATGTATAGCAGCAGGGGCTGTGGGTGTAACAGTTGTATTGATGTCCTCATCACTAGTTTTGCATGTGTATGGTGGTCTGAACATTGTAGATTATATCCTATTCCAACTACTTGGGATGCTTTGAAAACTGCTATGCGTACGCGTTGGGTTCCACCATATTATCAACGTGAATTGCTTCAAAAATTGCAGCGTTTAAGACAAGGAAAAAATTCTGTAGAAGAATATTATCAGGAATTACAAACTGGCATGATTAGATGTGGTATTGTTGAGGAGAATGAAGCTATGCTTGCACGTTTTCTGGGTGGATTAAATAGAGAGATTCAGACCATTCTAGACTATAAGGAGTATACTAATATCACTCGTTTATTCCATCTTGCTTGTAAAGCTGAACGTGAAGTGCAGGATCGACAAGCATTGGGGCGAACTAACTTTTCTGCAGGCCGACCTTCATCATGGACACCACGTGCATCTTCTACTTCAACTGCACCAGCACCTCCATCAGGTGCCACCTCCAGCTGTGATACAAGAAAACAGGCACAACCACCATTATCTACCAAGAGCGCACCTGCGGGGCCTACACAGCGTTCTTCTTCTTCCATAGCATCAACAGGGCACACAAGTGATATTATTTGTCGTCGTTGTAAGGGAGGAGGTCATTATGCGATAGAATGCAAATCTCCGCGTGTGATGATTGCTACCGCGGATGGTGGATATGAGTACGCTAGTGACTATGATGAGGAGACTTTGGCTCTTATTACACGTGAAGAACATGGTGGAGATGATTCTGATAATGAGACGCAATACATGGCTCCTGAAGACGCTGACAGGTATGAATGTTTAGTTGCTCAACGTGTTTTGAGTGTGCAGATCACACAAGCTGAGCAAAATCAGAGGCACAATTTGTTCCATACCAAGGGAGTTGTGAAGGAACGTTCTGTGCGCGTCATCATAGACGAAGGGAGCTGCAACAACTTGGCTAGCATGGAAATGGTCGAGAAGCTTTCTCTCACCACAAGACCACATCCACATCCTTACTACATCCAATGGTTCAACAACAGCGGCAAGGTTAAGGTAACACGTATTGTTCGTGTGCATTTTAGTATATCTACATATGCTGATTATGTTGATTGTGATGTGGTACCTATGCAAGCATGTTCCTTATTACTTGGTAGACCATGGCAATTTGATAAAAATTCTATACACCATGGTAGAAACAATCACTATACTCTTGTTCATAAGGATAAAAATATTACTTTGCTTCCTATGACTCCTGATTCCATTTTGAAAGATGATATTAATAGAGCTAATAAAGCAAAACAGGAGACGAATAAGAGTGAAAATCAGATTGTGGCAAAAGAATTTGAGCAACAAATGAAGCCTAATAATAAACCATCTAGTGTTGCTTCTGAAATTAAATTGAAAAGTGCATGTTTATTTAACACCAAATCTGATATTGATGAGCTAGATTTCAGCAAATCTGTTTGCTATGCTTTTGTGTGCAAAGAGGCATTATTTTCATTCGAGGACGTGCCTTCCTCTTTGCCTCCTGCTGTCACTAACATTTTGCAGGAGTTCACTGACGTCTTTCCACAAGACGTGCCACCGGGATTACCGCCTATTCGAGGGATTGAGCATCAGATTGACTTAATTCCCGGTGCTTCACTGCCAAACCGTGCACCATACCGTACCAATCCAGAGGAGACGAAGGAGATTATGCGTCAAGTATAAGAGCTTCTCGACAAAGGTTATATACGCGAATCCCTTAGTCCTTGTGCTATTCCTATTATTCTAGTGCCGAAAAAGGATGGTACATCACGTATGTGTGTTGATTGTAGAGGCATTAATAATATTACTATTCGCTATCGTCATCCTATTCCTAGGCTAGATGATATGCTTGATGAATTGAGTGGCTCTACAATATTCTCCAAAGTTGATTTACGTAGTGGATACCATCAAATTCGTATGAAATTGGGAGATGAATGGAAAACAGCATTCAAAACTAAGTTTGGATTATATGAGTGGTTAGTCATGCCTTTTGGGTTAACTAGTGCACCTAGTACTTTCATGAGATTAATGAACGAAGTTTTACGTGCTTTCATTGGACGATTTGTGGTAGTTTACTTTGATGACATATTGATTTATAGCAGATCTTTGGAAGAACATTTGGAACATTTACGTGCTGTTTTTATTGCTCTACGTGATGCATGTTTGTTTGGTAACCTTGGGAAGTGCACCTTTTGCACCGACCGAGTATCTTTTCTTGGCTATGTTGTTACTCCACAGGGAATTGAAGTTGATAAAGCCAAGATTGAAGCTATTGAGAGTTGGCCGCAACCCAAAACGGTCACACAAGTGAGGAGTTTTCTTGGCCTCGCTGGATTCTATAGGCATTTTGTGAGAGATTTCAGCACCATTGCTGCACCTCTCAATGAGCTTACAAAGAAAGATGTGCCTTTTCTTTGGGGTACCGCACAGGAAGAAGCCTTCACGGTATTGAAAGATAAGTTGACACATGCTCCTTTACTCCAACTTCCTGATTTTAATAAGACTTTTGAGCTTGAATGTGATGCTAGTGGAATTGGATTAGGAGGTGTGTTATTACAAGATGGCAAACCTGTTGCATACTTTTCTGAAAAATTGAGTGGGCCTAGTCTGAATTATTCTACTTATGATAAAGAATTATATGCTCTTGTTCGGACTTTAGAAACATGGCAACATTATTTATAGCCCAAAGAATTTGTTATACATTCTGATCATGAATCTTTGAAACATATTAAAAGTCAAGCTAAACTGAATCGTAGACATGCTAAATGGGTTGAATTCATTGAGACTTTTCCTTATGTCATTAAACACAAGAAGGGAAAAGAAAATGTTATTGCTGATGCATTGTCTCGCCGCTATACTATGCTTTCACAACTTGACTTCAAAATATTTGGTTTGGAGACCATCAAAGATCAATATCTGCATGATGCTGATTTTAAAGATGTAATGCAGAATTGTAAAGAAGGAAGAATGTGGAACAAGTTCGTCGTTAACGATGGATTTGTGTTTCGTGCTAACAAGCTATGCATTCCAGCTAGCTCCGTTCGTCTTTTGTTGTTGCAGGAGGCGCATGGAGGAGGATTAATGGGACACTTTGGCGTGAAGAAGACGGAGGACGTACTTGCTACACATTTCTTTTGGCCAAAGATGAGACGGGATGTTGAGCGTTTTATTGCTCGCTGCACTACATGTCAAAAAGCTAAGTCACGACTCAATCCTCATGGTTTATATATGCCTTTGCCTGTACCTAGTGTTCCTTGGGAGGATATATCTATGGACTTTGTTTTAGGTTTACCTCGAACAAAGAAGGGGAGGGATAGCATATTTGTTGTCGTGGATAGATTCTCGAAAATGGCACACTTTATACCATGTCATAAAAGTGAGGATGCTGTTAATGTTGCTGATTTGTTCTTTCGTGAAATTATTCGCTTGCATGGTGTGCCAAATACTATTGTTTCAGATCGTGATACTAAATTTCTTAGCCACTTTTGGAGATGTTTGTGGGCTAAGTTGGGGACTAAACTGCTTTTTAGTACTACTTGTCACCCCCAAACTGATGGACAAACTGAAGTAGTCAATAGAACGTTGTCTACTATGCTTAGGGCTGTTTTGAAGAATAATAAGAAAATGTGGGAGGAATGCTTGCCTCATATTGAATTTGCTTATAATCGTTCATTGCATTCTACTACTAAGATGTGCCCTTTTGAAGTTGTGTATGGTTTCCTACCTCGTGCACCTATTGATTTGTTGCCTCTTCCATCTTCGGAGAAGGTTAATTTTGATGCTAAACAACGTGCTGAATTGATTTTAAAAATGCATGAGTTAACTAAGGAAAACATTGAGCATATGAATGCTAAATATAAACTTGCTGGAGATAAGGGTAGAAAACATGTTGTGTTTGCACCTGGAGATCTTGTTTGGTTACATTTGCGTAAGGATAGATTTCCTGATTTGCGCAAATCAAAGCTAATGCCACGTGCTGATGGTCCCTTTAAGGTGTTAGAGAAAATAAATGATAATGCATATAAACTTGAGCTGCCTGCAGATTTTGGGGTTAGTCCCACTTTTAACATTGCAGATTTGAAGCCTTATTTGGGTGAGGAAGATGGACTTCCGTCGACGACGACTTCATTTCAAGAAGGGGAGGATGATGAGGACATCAATACAATTGTTACACCCACAGCCCCTGCTGCTATACATACTGGACCAATTACTAGAGCTCGTGCACGCCAACTAAATTACCAGGTACTTTCGTTTCTTGGTAATGATTCTAATGTTCATGAGAATATGATGCTGCCTAAATTGGATACATTTGTTTTGTTTACAAATGAAGGGCCTAGCTTGGAGAAGGATGAACATTGGAGCAAGAACAAGAACGGAGTTACAAGTGATGATTTCAGGACTTTGAAGCCACCATAATGGGTGCATGAAGCCTTGGACGAAATATACAAGATGCCACTTCATAAATTTCGTCCCGAGGCTATTTTAGGTGCTGCGTCACCTTATTATTGGGCCAGGCCCATGTAATTTCGAAATACATAAGTATAGGCTATTTTTAGAGTCCGTATGTGTGGGGAAACAAGAGATAGGGTTGATTTCGGACCCCTCCACCAAGGGCCACGAAATTCCCCCCCTCTTCCTCCATATATACAGCCCTTAGGGCATCGTTTAGACTTTGGGTTTTGTTTAGATTAAAAGTTTGCCATAGCTGCAACTTCGCGTACTTCGTTTGTGTTCAACGACCAGACAAAGGCGTCACAGAACCCCACCTTGATCAATAAAGCTTTCATCTTATATTCGCAATATCCAGATTGCAATCTTAGTTTCTTGCTTGTTCTTCGTTTGCTCGCAGGAAACAGACCCTCGTGGTCAGGTTGATCGTGCTCCGGCGTGGTCAATAACCTCTCGGAGTTGGTTTAGCGATTGCTAAGGCGCGACGTCCTCGCACGTTCGTAGTCGGATCGTCAAAGTCGACTTCCACCAAAGCGAAATCCACCATCTCATCGAAAGACGGGACACCTTTGCCTCTATCACTTTTGGGTTAACTAATGCACCTAGTACTTTCATGAGATTAATGAACGAAGTTTTACGTGCTTTCATTGGACGATTTGTGGTAGTTTACTTTGATGACATATTGATTTATAGCAGATCTTTGGAAGAACATTTGGAACATTTACGTGCTGTTTTTATTGCTCTATGTGATGCATGTTTGTTTGGTAACCTTGGGAAGTGCACCTTTTGCACCGACCGAGTATCTTTTCTTGGCTATGTTGTTACTCCACAGGGAATTGAAGTTGATAAAGCCAAGATTGAAGCTATTGAGAGTTGGCCGCAGCCCAAAACGGTCACACAAGTGAGGAGTTTTCTTGGCCTCGCTGGATTCTATAGGCGTTTTGTGAGAGATTTCAGCACCATTGCGGCACCTCTCAATGAGCTTACAAAGAAAGATGTGCCTTTTCTTTGGGGTACCGCACAGGAAGAAGCCTTCACGGTATTGAAAGATAAGTTGACACATGCTCCTTTACTCCAACTTCCTGATTTTAATAAGACTTTTGAGCTTGAATGTGATGCTAGTGGAATTGGATTAGGAGGTGTGTTATTACAAGATGGCAAACCTGTTGCATACTTTTCTGAAAAATTGAGTGGGCCTAGTCTGAATTATTCTACTTATGATAAAGAATTATATGCTCTTGTTCGGACTTTAGAAACATGGCAACATTATTTATGGCCCAAAGAATTTGTTATACATTCTGATCATGAATCTTTGAAACATATTAAAAGTCAAGCTAAACTGAATCGTAGACATGCTAAATGGGTTGAATTCATTGAGACTTTCCCTTATGTCATTAAACACAAGAAGGGAAAAGAAAATGTTATTGCTGATGCATTGTCTCGTCGCTATACTATGCTTTCACAACTTGACTTCAAAATATTTGGTTTGAAGACCATCAAAGATCAATATGTGCATGATGCTGATTTTAAAGATGTAATGCAGAATTGTAAAGAAGGAAGAATGTGGAACAAGTTTGTTGTTAACGATGGATTTGTGTTTCGTGCTAACAAGCTATGCATTCCAGCTAGCTCCGTTCATCTTTTGTTATTGCAGGAGGCGCATGGAGGAGGATTAATGGGACACTTTGGCGTGAAGAAGACGGAGGACGTACTTGCTACACATTTCTTTTGGCCAAAGATGAGACGAGATGTTGAGCGTTTTATTGCTCGCTGCACTACATGTCAAAAAGCTAAGTCACGACTCAATCCTCATGGTTTATATATGCCTTTGCCTGTACCTAGTGTTCCTTGGGAGGATATATCTATGGACTTTGTTTTAGGTTTACCTCGAACAAAGAAGGGGAGGGATAGCATATTTGTTGTCGTGGATAGATTCTCGAAAATGGCACACTTTATACCATGTCATAAAAGTGATGATGCTGTTAATGTTGCTGATTTGTTCTTTCGTGAAATTATTCGCTTGCATGGTGTGCCAAATACTATTGTTTCAGATCGTGATACTAAATTTCTTAGCCACTTTTGGAGATGTTTATGGGCTAAGTTGGGGACTAAACTGCTTTTTAGTACTACTTGTCACCCCCAAACTGATGAACAAACTGAAGTAGTCAATAGAACGTTGTCTACTATGCTTAGGGCTGTTTTGAAGAATAATAAGAAAATGTGGGACGAATGCTTGCCTCATATTGAATTTGCTTATAATCGTTCATTGCATTCTACTACTAAGATGTGCCCTTTTGAAGTTGTGTATGGTTTCCTACCTCGTGCACCTATTGATTTGTTGCCTCTTCCATCTTCGGAGAAGGTTAATTTTGATGCTAAATAACGTGCTGAATTGATTTTAAAAATGCATGAGTTAACTAAGGAAAACATTGAGCGCATGAATGCTAAATATAAACTTGCTGGAGATAAGGGTAGAAAACATGTTGTGTTTGCACCTGGAGATCTTGTTTGGTTACATTTGCGTAAGGATAGATTTCCTGATTTGCGCAAATCAAAGTTAATGCCACGTGCTGATGGTCCCTTTAAGGTGTTAGAGAAAATAAATGATAATGCATATAAACTTGAGCTGCCTGCAGATTTTGGGGTTAGTCCCACTTTTAACATTGCAGATTTGAAGCCTTATTTGGGTGAGGAAGATAAACTTCCGTCGAGGACGACTTCATTTCAAGAAGGGGAGGATGATGAGGACATCAATACAATTGTTACACCCACAGCCCCAGCTGCTATACATACTGGACCAATTACTAGAGCTCGTGCACGCCAACTAAATTACCAGGTACTTTCGTTTCTTGGTAATGATTCTAATGTTCATGAGAATATGATGCTGCCTAAATTGGATACATTTGTTTTGCTTACAAATGAAGGGCCTAGCTTGGAGAAGGATGAACATTGGAGCAAGAACAAGCATGGAGATGATGGCATGCGCAAGGGGAACAAGAACGGAGTTACAAGTGATGATTTCAGGACTTTGAAGCCACCATAATGGGTGCATGAAGCCTTGGACGAAATATACAAGATGCCACTTCATAAATTTCGTCCCGAGGCTATTTTAGGTGCTGCGTCACCTTATTATTGGGCCAGGCCCATGTAATTTCGAAATACATAAGTATAGGCTATTTTTAGAGTCCGTATGTGTGGGGAAACAAGAGATAGGGTTGATTTCGGACCCCTCCACCAAGGGCCACGAAATTCCCCCCCTCTTCCTCCATATATACAACCCTTAGGGCATCGTTTAGACTTTGGGTTTTGTTTAGATTAAAAGTTCGCCATAGCTGCAACTTCGCGTACTTCGTTTGTGTTCAACGACCAGACAAAGGCGTCACAGAACCCCACCTTGATCAATAAAGCTTTTCATCTTATATTCGCAATATCCAGATTGCAATCTCAGTTTCTTGCTTGTTCTTCGTTTGCTCGCAGGAAACAGACCCTCGTGGTCAGGTTGATCGTGCTCCGGCGTGGTCAATAACCTCTCGGAGCTGGTTTAGCGATTGCTAAGGCGCGACGTCCTCGCACGTTCATAGTCGGATCGTCAAAGTCGACTTCCACCAAAGCGAAATCCATCATCTCATCGAAAGACGGGACACCTCCGCCTCTATCACGGTGTGACTAATGTGAACACACCTCGAAACTCTAAACGAACTAGACACTAAGACCAGCAACTCGACACGACAATGCAACCGATAATTTAACTATGCAAGCAATGAAAAGAAAATTGCAAAGGCTCAGGCTGGCTTGGACAAAGGATGAATAGATCTAACTTTTTGTGGCTTTTTCTTGGACCACTTGATAGAGGCAAGGGTGTCCCGATATTTTGATGAGATGATAACTATCAATTTGGTGGAGACGACTTTGACGATCCGACTACAAACGTGCACGAATTGCGCCTTAGCAATCGCTAAACCAATCTCCCGATGTTACTGACGATGCTGGAAGCACGACCAGCCTGACCACGAAGGTTTATTCCTACACGCAATCGAAGAACAAGCAAGAATATGATAATGCAATCTGAATATTGCGAATATAGATGAAGTATTGATAAAGGTGGGGATCCGAAAGCGGTCTTGGTCTGGTCGTTCGACACAAACAAAGTACATGAAGTTGCAATGGCTAACTTTTAACTAAACAAATCCAAGGAAAAAGCTACTAGATGGATCTACTTATATAGGAGCAAGGGGTGGCGGCAAAGGAGGTGGAAGGACGTCCCAAGGCAGCCTAAAACTAACCCTAGGTCGTACAAGGCTCATGGGCCCAAGTGGAGGTGGTGCAACACCTTTGGACTTGTTGTTTGACTCGGATTCTGCTGTAGCGTCAGATTGTTTCGTCGATAACTCAATGCTCCGGATGAATTTGAAGGTGATTCCAATTGGGTTGAAAAGAGCATGAAATCTACTTTCCAACAAAAAAATCACCCAATTTGGAGTTCGTATGAAAAAGTTGTTGATGTTTTGAGTCAGGTATGTCTGTGCAGTCCGAATCTGAATCCAGAACGTGAGAGACTTGGACTCCATCTTCTCTTGGCCCAAAAGTGACGTGAGAGGATTTTTTGAATAGAACCTAAAACTTCTCCTTTTCCCTTATCTTCATATGTGGATTGTACAAATGTCTCATACACCTGCAATTAGACAAAACACAAAAGTGTGTGAAGTATTTTTGTTCTGGATAATATAAATAGATTATTGAATAGTTTGCACTAGAAATCACATGAAAAATATGCATGTATGCAATATTTTTGGTCGTATCCAAGGTAGTCATGTCCTCATCAATTCTCCACCTTTGGAATATCCTTGTCAACGGCGCTTTCTGATAGAAATGGGAGTACATGGAATATTTAGTTAAAATAGGGTAATAGAAAAGTGTATTGGTAACTAGAAGTTATTAGGTAGGAATATAGTAAGAAAAGGGAATAACAATTGGTTGCTTAAATACTACACAATTCATTTGACATTGCTGGGTAAGTCAACATGCAGATAGTTGAAAAGAAAACTTACTTTGAACAAAGTCTGGATGGATGATTTTGTTGGGGAAGTTAGCATATATCTTATGACCAGGCCCTTTTATGTGCAGTACAATTTTAGTGCCAGCTTTTAGTACATAAAACTTAGAAATTTCTTTCCAAAAGCCAGTGCCAAAATAGGAGTCACCACATTCATAAAGTCTTACAGTAGCAACGATTTTGAATCCATGGTTTGTGTGCAGTATGACATCCGTGCAGTCTTGATCGATGTAAAGGAAAGATTGTGCACTACATAATCTGTTACATAACAAAGGATGCGCTGCGGAAAATGGTAGGATTCTTAAAGAAAATATGGTAACATGCAAATATGGGCCCAAATTGAAAGAACTATACAACAGTTGAAATCGAAAGACAAAAATCTATAATTAAACAGATAGGGTAAACATGGTGTCATGGAAATATGAGAGTAATCGAAAGAACAATACATCATTAATTTTCCTAATATAGAAAGAAGAGGGGGGAAATCCCCTTTGACATATATGGTTCATGTGGCACCTTTTATCCAAATGTAGCAACATTAAGAATATGTTCAAGAAAGTAGGCCATGCCAACTGATTTAGGGTGAGATTGAACATACCGCGTGCATCCTCAAGTGATCTGGTACGGTGAGATGGAATCTCTGGCAGAGGGCGCAAAATCCTAATGTGTCGGCGCACTGTACATTCTATGAATGAAAGAAAACCCTCAAAATAGCTCGAATAAAAATGAATTCACGGTGATTTCCGCCGGGTGATTAAAGGAGGCAGATGAATTGGGATAAGAGATGAGATAATATCTCGTTAAATTAGTTACCTTGTCGTCCATGAGAAAGAACCCTCAGTACGACAGATTCCCCAACCGAGCGAAGCTGGGTCGACTGTGAGCAGCGTCGAGAAAGTCAATGGCGATAGGCTGCGGCAAGCGGAAGTGGCGAAATGCGGTGGGCTTTGCCGGTAGCCTGGCGGCGGCAGGCGTCGAGCTAAGTATTTACCGCCGCAATAGGCGGTGCCATGGCATAGACTAGGAGGAGCTTGTGCAGGTGTGAATGGGGACCAGAGGGGGTGGTGGGCGTGGTGAGGGTTTTTGTGACATAGGGATGGTGAGGTTTTGTTTGTTTTTTAATTGGGTGGTGAGGGTTTTCTGTCCCACAAAGAATTTTGGAGGTGTCGATTTGCTAGAGCGAATCGTGTGTGATTGACACAACAGGCAAAATGAAAGTCATTGCACATAGTTGTGATTGATGTACTACCTCTGTACTGGTTTATTGGTCCCCTTTGTAATTTTTACCAAATTTTGACCAAATATTTAACTAAGAAATGTTTATGTAGGTCACCAAAAATTATATCATTGAACACTATGCTCAAATACCCATCCAATGATAAAATTTTTGCTGACCTGCACTAACATTTTGTCAATTAAACCTTTGGTCAAAATTTAACACAAATTACAAAGCGGACCAATAAACCAAGACGAAGGTAGATTCCATCATCCGAACTGGTTGCATCCATATCCCATAGTTAGACATAAGTAAACATAGATTAAACATACTCAGACATAGATAATAAGGGATGCGTACATAAGCATAGTTCAACCATAAGTACATAGTTCAACCATCATTAAGCATACTCAAGCATACGTAGTTCGGTCCATCCCACATCTGATAGAGGCAAAGGTGTCCCGTCTTTCGATGAGACGATGGATATCGCTTTGGTGGCAGTCGACTTTGACGATCCGACTACGAACGTGCGAGGACATCGCGCCTTAGCAATCGCTAAACCAACTCCGAGAGGTTATTGACCACGCCGGAGCACGATCAACCTGACCACGAGGGTTTGTTTCCTGCGAGCAAACAAAGAACAAGCAAGAAACTGAGATTGCAATCTGGATATTGCGAATATAAGAGGAAAGCTTTATTGATCAAGGTGGGGTTCTGTGACGCCTTTGTCTGGTCGTTGAACACAAACGAAGTACGCGAAGTTGCAGCTATGGCGAACTTTTAATCTAAACAAAACCCGAAGTCTAAACGACGCCCTAAGGGCTGTATATATGGAGGAAGAGGGGGGGGGGGATTTCGTGGCCCTTGGTGGAGGGGTCCGAAATCAACCTTATCTCTTGTTTCCCCACACATACGTACTCTAAAAATAGCCTATACTTATGTATTTCGAAATTACATGGGCCTGGCCCAATAATAAGGTGACGCAGCACCTAAAATAGCCTCGGGACGAAATTTATGAAGTGGCATCTTGTATATTTCGTCCAAGGCTTCATGCACCCATTATGGTGGCTTCAAAGTCCTGAAATCATCACTTGTAACTCCGTTCTTGTTCCCCTTGCGCATGCCATCATCTCCATGCTTGTTCTTGCTCCGATGTTCATCCTTCTCCAAGCTAGGCCCTTCATTTGTAAGCAAAATAAATGTATCCAATTTAGGCAGCATCATATTCTCATGAACATTAGAATCATTACCAAGAAACGAAAGTACCTGGTAATTTAGTTGGCGTGCACGAGCTCTAGTAATTGGTCCAGTATGTATAGCAGCAGGGGCTGTGGGTGTAACAATTGTATTGATGTCCTCATCAACATCTCATCTCACATGCCAGCATGATCCTGAAGCTTCTCTAAGTACTCAGCGTATGCGCCGTGCGCCATCCTACGAGAATACTTCTGCTTGAAGGAGCCAACAGCCCGTCCTCTTGCAAGCGCCACAACACTTAGATATGCGTCATGAAGCTCGTGGTTGCAAAATGGGCATCGATAGCCTCCGTTCCACGTCCTAATGTGACTGTTATGCATTCCCGCATAAAGCTCCCTCAGGATTGGTCTCATATACCTCCTCTGGCCATCTTCATCCTCGTTGTCCACATCGTCAGACAACACCTATACAAATAGTAAAACAAATTTGGCATCAAATCAATGATTACATGTCGTGAAGTAGGATTAGGAATTTATGGCTATTTATTTATACATATCCAAAGATTATGGTTCGATTTTAAGCACAATCATCTATGTACAGACCAATCTTGAAGAAAATAATGGCACAAACATATCTAGGTCATTCAAAATCAATTATCAAGTCCTGGCTAGGAATTGTTAGCACGAACACTAACCCTTGTCGGATTACTAGCAGAAATCATTTGCACAGATGAAACAACTAATCACTTATCACTTGTATCATTCAAACAATCAATACACTACCCGGATCTAATGAAAGTTACCCATATTTCATGGATTGGGAGAACATAACCATAGGATTTCTATTCCAAAAAGGTGGAGGCAGGAGTAAACAAAGAAACCCTATTTGACACATAAATGGGTATAGATGACTAACCAGCTGTCCCATGTCTCCTGTTACCATCGACCTTAGACGCACAGTTCGGGACCCCCTACCCGAGATCTGCCAGTTTTGACACCGACAACCATCAAGTGTCATGCACTATATCCTTTTGTGCAAGGACGAGGCACCAAAGACTACCACCTCTCACAATCTACCTTTAGGGTCATCTTCTCTATTGCAAGAATTCCAAGATGCATTCCCCGACGAGCTACCTCCGGGTCTACGTCCACTATGAGGCATCGAACACCGCATCGACCTCATCCCCGGAGCACCCCTTCCTAACAAGGCTCCTTACCACGTCAACTCCGAGGAAATCAAGGAGATCCAACGACAAGTATAACAACTCATCGACAACGGCCATGTCCAGGAAATCTTGAGCCCCTGTGCCGTACGGGTAATCCTTGTTGATGTAGGGTAGAACCCTAATCGGCCGATCTTTCACGAAAGGAGCGGATCCCACGATGAACACGAGGAACATGAAGTGGGGAACGAGGGAAATCACAAGGGGAAACACAAGAGGAACACTCAAACTAACAAGAACAAGTCACACATGGGCTAGATCCTCGAGTACATAAAGTAAGATACACGATCCACGATCAACTAGGGACGATACACAGTAACCGGTCTTCTCCGTGAGGAGGTCTGACGCGGAGCATCGTACAGACATCACCATGTTAAGAGTCCGTTTGGCAAGTGACACGTTCAACATCCACTTCACATACACAAAGGTGAATCATCTCCTTTACGCGTGTTCACTTGACCCCTTTGAGGATGGTATACTACTTGACACTCCACTCACGTACATGCATAGGTATTGTCGGAACACTACGGATGGTGAGGAGGAGTGTGATAGAGGCGGAGGTGTCCCGTCTTTCGATGAGATGATGGATTTTCGCTTTGGTGGAAGTCGACTTTGACGATCCAACTACGAACGTGCGAGGACGTCGCGCCTTAGCAATCGCTAAACCAACTCCGAGAGGTTATTGACCACGCCGGAGCACGATCAACCTGACCACGAGGGTCTGATTCCTGCGAGCAAACGAAGAACAAGCAAGAATCTGAGATTGCAATCTGGATATTGCGAATATAAGATGAAAGCTTTATTGATCAAGGTGGGGTTCTGTGACGCCTTTGTCTGGTCGTTGAACACAAACGAAGTACGCGAAGTTGCAGCTATGGTGAACTTTAATCTAAACAAAACCCAAAGTGTACACGGTGCCCTAACGGTTGTATATATGGAGGAAGAGAGGGGAATTTCGTGGCCCTTGGTGGAGGGGTCCGAAATCAACCCTATCTCTTGTTTCTCCACACATACGGACTCTAGAAATAGCCTATACTTATGTATTTCGAAATTACATGGGCCTGGCCCAATAAAAAGGTGACGCAGCACCAATAATAGCCTCTGGACGAAATTTATGAAGTGACATCTTGTATATTTCGTCCAAGGCTTCATGCACTCGCTATGGTAGCTTCAAAGACCTGAAATCATCACTTGTAACTCTGTTCTTGTTCCCCTTGCGCATGCCATCATCTCCATGCTTGTTCTTGCTCCAATGTTCATCCTTCTCCAAGCTAGGCCCTTCATTTGTAAGCAAAACAAATGTATCCAATTTAGGCAGCATCATATTCTCATGAACATTAGAATCATTACCAAGAAACGAAAGTACCTGGTAATTTAGTTGGCGTGCGCGAGCTCTAGTGATGAGGATATCAATACCATTGTTACACCCACAGCCCCTACTGCTACATATACGGGACCAATTACTAGAGCTCGCGCACGCCAATTAAATTATCATGTACCTTCATTTCTTGGTAATGATTCTAATGTTCATAAGAACATGATGCTGCCTAAATTGGATACATTTGTTTTGCTTACAAATGAAGGGCCTAGCTTGGAGAAGGATGAACATTGGAGCAAGAACAAGCATGGAGATGATGCCATGCGCAAGGGGAACAAGAACGGAGTTACAAGTGATGATTTCAGGACTTTGAAGCCACCATAATGGGTGCATGAAGCCTTGGACGAAATATACAAGATGCCACTTCATAAATTTCGTCCCGAGGCTATTATAGGTGCTGCGTCACCTTTTTATTGGGCCAGGCCCATGTATTTTCGAAATACATAAGTATAGGCTATTTTTAGAGTCCGTATGTGTGGGGAAACAAGAGATAGGGTTGATTTCGGACCCCTCCACCAAGGGCCACGAAATTCCCCCTCTCTTCCTCCATATATACAGCCCTTAGGGCACCGTTTAGACTTTGGGTTTTGTTTAGATTAAAAGTTCGCCATAGCTGCAACTTCGCGTACTTCGTTTGTGTTCAACGACCAGACAAAGGCGTCACAGAACCCCACCTTGATCAATAAAGCTTTCATCTTATATTCGCAATATCCAGATTGCAATCTCAGTTTCTTGCTTGTTCTTCGTTTGCTCGCAGGAAACAGACCCTCGTGGTCAGGTTGATCGT